>NW_018407509.1:1771681-1805829 GCF_002113885.1 Mizuhopecten yessoensis
GAAAAATAACAACACTTTGTCAGGACCATGAGGCGATCATTCCTACCAACTTTCAGTTCAATCGGCCCAGCAGAACTTGACTTTAAGTTTGAAATGTAAAATGTTAACGGACGACGGACGACGGACGACGACGGAAGAAAACGGATAGCAATAGGTCACTTGAGCTAAAGCTCAGGTGACCTAAAAACACAAGCCATTCGGATTGATATGTCTCGCCTGTGCCCCGCTTTGAACATCAAATACACATATCAGAGAAACTAACTTAAACGCAAAAAAATAATGTTGATAGAGGTGCTGACAAAGTCAATGGACCATGAAAGGTAGGCCACATCCAGCATTTGATGCATGGGTTGAGATGTACTACCTAAGATGCATCAATTGTCCAAGTATGGTTGGTGTAGCACTTATACTTTCAGTGAAACTAAGTTAAACGCAAAAACTTAATGTTAACGCCGTCGCTGGAAAAGCAACACCTTAGTCTTGCTACCGCTTCTTCGTGGCGGTGAGACAAAAACTGGTATTAATTAGAAAAATAATAACGTTTTGCACAAGCTGAATACAGAACAGGAAGAGCACTGGCTTATACCTCTTCCTTAAAAGGCCAAAAAAAAAGGAAATATGTTTCGGGTACCCTGACCAACTTTATTTTTTACCTCCGACCCTAACAATTTTATCTCACACATACACACTCCATCAAGTGTTAATTGCGATAGCTTGTCCATCGGATGCAAACAAATTGATGGACAAACAAACAAGGCAACTTTATATATACCCTCTCTACTTCATAGACAGGTATCAAAACCAAATTTAAATCCCATATTAGTATTTTAAAACACCTAATATATATGTTTGATGATTTTTGTAATTTCTTAAATTAAAAAAAAAAAAAAATCCCCCTCAAAAAATACAAAAAATTAAATACAAGAAATAAAAAGAAATCCCGACCAACCTACCCTATTTTTTCAGTAATGCTACCTGAAACATATATATTTTCTTTTGGCCTAATAGTACTTGTCCATTGTAACAATCCATGTTGTGAATCTTAGTCAACCCAGTGGATCTGACGTGTGCTGTAGTTTTCAAAATTTCAAAATATCATTAAGAGTTATTTCCCCTGAATCACATTCTAAATCAGCACTATTCAGTGTTAAAAAATCGTCTCAATGTTATCAATACATAAAATTTAGATGTGTAAATTTCAAATTTATCGTCAATCTCATACACAAATTTATACTGCTTTTGAGTGTTTTTTCTGATTTTGAAAATCAAGGATTTTCATAGGAAATGCCTCAAACATACAGTACAGCTTGTAGTTTAAATTCAATTCCTTAGCTCCTGAATGTCTAGAAATCTAGAAAATATCTCAGTTTTTCAAACAGGTCTTTAACAGAGACATCTGATTTTAATACTCTTCTTTATAAGAGATTAATACCCTGACAAGGTACCATACAGCCTTAAATGTAATACAAGCTCCCGATTGTAAGCCGATATAATCAGGGGTTTCTAGATGGCCACACTTTTATCAAGTGTTACAAACGTAAACATGTTTGTCGACAGAAGTAAATTCATTACCTGAGAAGATAGCCATCAGTGATGAGATCTGGAGATAGGCCCATTAATTAGCTCACAGGTAAAACCTATCACCTGATTGACACCAATCGGAGATCAATACCTTCCCTGCAGCCTCTACATTTCCTCTGTTCTTATTCACAAAACAGCAGGTCTTTATTGACAAAGAACCTTATATCGATACCTTACATGTATTCAACCAATTATCTGAGCCCTAAATTACCATATATTACTTGTAATTAGAGCTCTTACCATATTTTACCCGTAATTTGAGTCCTAACCTTATATTACCTGCTATTTGAGCCCTTACCATATATTACCTGCTATTGGAGCCTTTACCACATATTACCCCTAATTTGAGTCCTAACCTTATATTACCTGCTATTTGAGCCCTTACCATATATTATCTGTAATTTGAGCCTTACCATATATTACCTGTTATTTGAGCCCTTACCATATATAACCTGTTATTTGAGCCCTTGTCATATATTATCTGTAATTTGTGCCCTTACCATACATTACCTGTAATTTGAACCCTTACCATATATTATCTCTAATTTGAGCCTTTACCATATATTACCTGTTATTTGAGCCCTTACCATATATTACGTGTAACTTGAGCCCTTACCATATATTACCTGTAGTTTAAGCCCTTACCATATATTACCTGTCATTTAAGCCGTTTATTCATCAAAACTCATATACAGTAAAACCTTATTATAGATCGGTCATTTGTCCTGAGAAAATTTGGCATAATAAAAGGGTTTGGCAATAAATTTAGGGAAATGTACAAATGAACTCTTAAGAAAATGAGAAAAAAGGGACTTTGACATACGTTGGCGGTAAATGTCATGGCAAATGAAACGAGGGGCATTATATTGCGGGTTTATTGGATATATATTTCACTGTCACGTAAAGAGAAAGAAAACAAGACACCACATTTGGTGCCAGAAGCTCAATAAATCTAACCTCAACAAACCCCTCTACTATACATCAGTACTATACATGTATATCCATAGTATTGTAAGGAGTGACTTTTATTATTTTGAAGTGTTTCGTATAAAAGGAACATAAAAACTTGCTACACATCCCGCATTTAAGTGTCTAGAAACTCCTCAGAATGAAAATATATTGAGTCAGATAAAAGAAGAACGGAGAAGATTTAGAATCTAATTCCAACAGGGAGCAATAGACCTTTTTTTACACACAATGTAATTCCGTGAAGTCTGTTATTTTCGTTGGGGATTTATTTTTGACGATTTTGTAGATGTTGTTCATGCCCACATTCATATGTTCTAAAATACTTTGTGAATAGTATAATACTGTGTATGTCCTATAATAAGCCCAGAGGTCATAACATAATCTACGACTCAAAAAAGGGGATGGGCTTAATGCAGGTCATTACAATAGCATCTGTTGGCATTTCTACTCTAGGGCTGGCTTATTACCAGGCATGGGCTTATTACCAGGCATAAAATGTAGGGATGAAAAACAAGGAATCAATTCGACCTCTTAATAAAACAGGGAACTTATCAACTGTGCTTATTCAACACTCATGGAATTTCCTATGAACATATAATTTTCTGCAACATTACTGAGGAAAATGTCAAAATCTTCTAACACTCTTATAATGTTAAAATGCCTGTAACTTATAATCATCTTTTTAAGAATACAGATGAAATGATATTAATCAAACTGCGAATTAACTGTGCAGGGCTGTGTGTCTGGAAAAGTGGTGCGACTCTTGTAGGATATTTCCCTGCTATGGTTTGAGATTGGCAGTGATGTATCGTGATTACTCTGTCACAAACGAAGTGTTATTGGCAAAATGGATTGAGGCTAGTAAAACTTATATATTTGCGACAGTCTAATCACGATATATCATGGCAACCCTAAAAAACACAGAAGGGTCGGGTCATCCCCCCATTTTAATTCACATCAGCTAAGACCACTAAATAAAACAATGAGATAAGGTTATATTTGTGTGTTTTTCTTTAAATTTCGGCTACACTGCCATGGACTCAGGTGACGCCTGGAACATTCAAAGTGAGGCAGAACTATACAGTGACCTTGTGGGGTCACACAATTCTTCTTACAGTTGTATCATGACTAGCGTTAATAGAATTGCTCAAACATTTTCACAAAAAAAAAACACTGCAAAAAACTTCTTTCTCTCATCATGTGTTCAGGGGGAGATCTATGTGATTACAGGTTTAACCCATTCACCCCTAAAAACACTTTTGAACCTTACCGTATCAAAGACTGGGCAAGTCCAGTTTTAAAATGTAGGGATGAAACCAACAAAATGTTAAAATCCCCTTTCCTAAAACCTTTGTATTCAGACATCCTGTATAATCTGAACAACATCCTGTATACAACAGGGTGTCGGATTACAGAGGTATTGGTACATTTCTTTTCTTATACTTTAATCTTTTATCTCCGTAAATAACCCTAGTAACTTTTATGCCATTCCATCATTAATTGGAGAGAAACAGAAGCTTGAAAAATGTTTGGAAGTAAAAAAAAAAAATCGACAGCACGACAGAATTAAAAAAAAAAATCACAGATTTTAACTTGACCCGAGAGAGTTATACAGCTTGGTAATTAAAAAGCTTAATATAATTAGATTTTGGGTTGTCTCCCCTATCTACAGCCTGTGTTATATATAAAATTGCTCCACGAAAAGATTTAACTTAAAAAATATTCATCTTTTTCAAAGATTTCAATCACATTGATTGTATTAAACTGCAGCACAACACCCAAAACATTTTTTAGGCTTTAAAGCAGAGGAATAACACCTTGAAATTCACTTAACGCATTTTTCATCTACACGGGTTAGAAAAGTATCTGGTTATACATTCAATTCTACCGGTAATCATATTGCAGCAATATTGGTGATGATCTTGTACGAAACGAACTCCCCTTCGCACACAATAAAAAAAGCTTAGCCAGGAGACAATCTCCATTAGAACTAATTATAGAAATAAGAAGACCTGTTCAACCATCCGGGGCAGACAATTTCCGCTGTTTGGTAACAGTTATTGCAAAATTATAAGGCAATTATTTTTAAAGTACAAAAAATTGCGAAAAGAATTCTCAAATAATTGAAGATAGATACTTTTAGAGTGAAAGTTTTGTGAGATTTCAAGGAATTAATTAAGATGGGCTGTCACTTTTTGGTATATTTAAAATTATCATTATCATGATTTTCTTATCATTATGAAATTTAAATGGCTAAATGGGATATGAAATGTAGGTACAAGACGTGTCACAATCTCATCATATTTGATATACATCAAAATATTATTACAATGGATTGTTACTACGCATTATAGCTGAGCCAGGGCCATGAGATTTCTCTGCAAGGATACAGGACAATTCTTATTTTAATCATTGGTAGATTTAGCATTCATGTACATTTGATGTATACAATAAATACGCTGATATATTGGATAAAAATGTAGCTTTTAGTTGTTTGTTTGACTAAAGTATTAGCTTTAAATGAGGGCTCAGCCTAAAACGATTTTATTATTCTTGCATTTTTATCTGTTGAATTCAAACATAACTAACAGAAGTCATAACTTTTTGAAAATTGAAAAACCATTTAAGAAAACTCTGTACACTTAAGGGTTCCTGTCCCACTACAGACAATACACTGAAGAATTCCACTGAGATTTTTTTGTTTATACAGTAATCTCCCCTTAATTTTCATTTAAATATAGCTGTAGTGCAACTGGGCCATAGCACTTCCCTTGAGTGGGTAGCAAAGTTGATTAGAGCGCAATTATAACAATATGAGGTTCAGGGTTTGAATCCAGGTCCAGTCTTGATGAATGTTTACACTCTGAACTGTGTAGTTCATCATATTTTGTTTATTTCATCTTTATTATTTTTCAAAAAAGTCCCCACAAGGTATGGTTTTCCTGTAGGAAATGATTCACAAAAGCTATAATTATACGTACCGAAAACAACACTTTCCAGTACATATACTTATACAGTTTTTGGCAGTGACACGGGAACCCTTAACATAACGTACGGCAACAGTGTACGCTTAAACATCATCACTGATTATCGTGAACCTACAAATAAATCATTTTCTTTAGCATACCCAGGCTCTTACTCTTATGTCGCACTAACATAATCGTTCCATTTTGGCTTTAAATTCTTGGTGAATTTTACCCCCAATCTCTTAAATAGATTATTACTTCACTTTATCTGTAGCCAGTTTTCTCGTGGTAAATTTAACAGATATATTCTCTGGGGTGGCTATGAGTTTAGTCGCTTCTCTGGATGCCTCCAGAGTCTAGTGACTTCTCTTGCCTTCTTCGGAGTCTAGCGTTTCCAATTCGTAGTCTTTTATAGCTTCTCCATGGATATTAGGAGTCTAGTCGCTTCTCTGGTACTTTCAGAGTCTAGCTGTTCCTCTTGTTTTCTTTGGAGTCTAGCTCGCGCTCTTTATCAAGCTTCTCTGTGACTTAGCAGAGTCTAGCTTCCGTTAAATCCTTATCAAGCTTCTCTGTGACTTCGCAGAGTCTAGCTTCCGTTAAATCTTTATCAAGCTTCTCTGTGACTTCGTAGAGTCTAGCTTCCGTTAAAATATTTTGAGAATAATTTGTTACTATTAGTAGGTTATAGAGTGAGTAGCCCCTTATACGCCAAATGTTTACAGTCGGTTTTAGTACTTGTTCTTTGCTTGCACATTCATATCTGTGTCTTAACTCAAGTAATAAACAGGTTAACTCTTTCATTGTGTGAAGTTATGTATAAAATACCCACTTAAAAAAATAAAATTTAACTCATTCACCTCTGAAGACACATCTAAACTCCTCCAATTCAAAGGTTGGAATAGTTCATTATGAAATTTTGGGGGTGAATGAGTTAAGAGCCCTGGGTGTTCATTGGGGCGAATATTGTACAGGAAGTTACTCATTACATTGATAGCATCGTGAATTAATGCAGTGGGATTTGTTCCCGGTGATTGACGTTTCATTTAACATTGTGACGTCATAGATGAAACATTGACGATTATGGGCTTGTATCTGTCAAAGTATTATTATTCTTACGAAACAGACATGCTCAATTTGATCATCCTGTGTTTTTTCAATACGGAAACAATTTCCAATGAGAGAGTGTCATTATTGTTCGTATATTGGGACAATCCCGTTAATACAAAGATAAGGTCTGGTTACACCCTTGATGGTTTAATAGTTGTTATAAGCTGGATGGATATTCCCTACTGAGCATTGGGATGACAACTCTTACGAACAGGAGTAATAACTGAGTATAAATTAATATAAAACCCTATTAAAAGTGTATCATAGTATCGGGAACAATTTTATGACCTCCTCCACTGTGTGACGTGGTCTTGGGGCAAAGACCCTTTGATGTGATCTTTTTAAACAAATTAAAATAAATATCATTATCTGATGATAATACAACCGAGGGAAACATTTCCTACTGTTCCGTCACCATTCTTAATATCCAGATGATATATATGACCTACAGTTGAGGAAATGTGCTATTGTTACGTATTAATTAATGACGTTTATATCAATCATCCACATTAACTTAATTACTGATGTTATCCAAAACTATTTATTCAGCATGTAATGTTCAATTCTTCTTTTTGTGTTTATGTGTTTATGACATCATACCTCATGACATCTTGTTTACCAATGCGCCCATAAAATAATTTTACAATGGTTGATGACGTCATAGCATCGACGCTGTCATGGATACTGATCTATACTTTACCATTGTTTATTTGACCTTGACCTCAGCCGTTTGTCCATTACATAACAATCAAAACAAGTGAAACCAATTAAGAGTAATTTAGATGTCAGAAAAAAACAAATTTTTCAAAACTTTACGCACTAATCTATTTGGATGATAAAGTTTACTGACTTACTTGTGATGCTTCGAGTTTATATATGATTTGAATTTCCTTCTTAATATAATACAATATTAAATCAGTATGTTGCATTTTTTTGAATAAATAATAATAATTTTATAAATAAATCTTTTTTGTTGTAAAGCAGAGAAATCTCAACATGTGCTGTCTCGAAAAATATTCGACACTGGTCTCTGTTCCAATCGCTTTGGCCTTGTAAATTCAACATTTTTGAATTTTTACCCAATTCAGATATAGTTTGGTTTAGTTTGGTTTGTTTGTGTTTTATATCCTATTAACAACTATGGCCATTTAAGGACATGCCAGGTTTTGGTAGTGGAGGAAAGCTGGAGTTCCCGGAGCAAAACCACCGACTTACGGCCAAAACGGTGCTGGCGACTGCCCCACGTAGGCCGCGAACCAGTCGTGGAGGGCTAGTGATAGCAGGATGTCAGACGCCTTAACCTCTTGGCCACCGTGGCCCCTCCACCCCCATATTGTGATTACAGTATTAAGTAACCAATCTAAATCTATTTGTGTATCTGATATCTCGTTTAAGTTGTATATACCCGCTGGGATCACCTATCAACAGATACTTTATACAACCATAGACCTTCGGAGCTTCCCAGTGTCCCTGCCTACTAGGAAACGTCCATTCATCTGGAAACTGTCTTTCTAGAAATAAACATGCAGAGTAGTAGCCCCTTAGATTGCCAAAGTTTATAAATGTCTGAGCAATATATGTGGTAGCTTTTGAAGTTAAAAAATATTTACTGATCAATATAATCGTGATCTTGCTATAGGGCTTTGTGTTATTTGTATAAACCAGGGGAAAGATAAGTGTGGTTAAGAACAAAGGTTTTTAAGAGTGCTGATTCTCACATGTCTTATCTCCAGGCTTAGGGCCGATTGATTATTTGTCTTCAACAAAAAACACACCAAACCTAATAGTGAATTCAATGCATCGTACTTAAATCCATGGTACATGTATATTAAATTGTTTGACAAACATTTTGATGATGATGACGACAAATACTACAACGACCACGACGACAATGATGATAATGATGGTCATGTTGCATAAAACAACTGTGTTAATTTGATGACGTAATTGTATCATTAAAAGTCATGAAGTTTTCGCGATGAAGGTGCGTGTGAGACGTCTTAATCTTGGTAAATGAAGACAGATTTATCTTTTGCCAGCAAGAATGGGAACGCACCTGTGATAAGTGTCGGAGAATAAACTCTCGACCGTCAGCCTGACGAGCTGGACCCGCTACCTGTTGAGCTACGGAGCCGATGACGAGATAAAAAGATACGGAGCAGTACACAGGTGAGGACAGGTGTGAACTTGTTTGATCCTTTCCTTTCGTAATCAGGTATCTACCTGGTTTGTGTGACGATGAGGTTAATTAGACAATATTAAGGTATTGATTAAGCAAAAGGTAAATCCACAGGTACATGTACATGACAATAATATTTGCCTAAAAGGCATCTTCCCTAAGGCTTCGGAATCGAGGATATGTGTATAATGTTGTACAGGTGCTGTAGAGAATTTCATACTTTGTAGACGTTAAGGTCACAGCAGAAAGTTACCAAAGCAAGGAAACTTCCTAAATGTCACAAATTACATAAATATGATGATTTTTAAACGGACAGCACAGCATGATTAAGAAACTTGTATAACCAGAAACCTATTCAACACAAAACATTTTGAATCAAGCCACTTGTATAATCAGAAACCTGTACAACACAAAACATTTCTAATCAAGCCACTTGTATAACCAGAAACCTGTACAACACAAAACATTTCTAATCAAGCCACTTGTATAATCAGAAACCTGTACAACACAAAACATTTCTAATCAAGCCACTTGTATAATCAGAAACCTGTACAACACAAAACATTTCTAATCAAGCCACTTGTATAATCAGAAACCTGTACAACACAAAACATTTCTAATCAAGCCACTTGTATAATCAGAAACCTGTACAACACAAAACATTTCTAATCAAGCCACTTGTATAATCAGAAACCTGTACAACACAAAACATTTCTAATCAAGCCACTTGTATAATCAGAAACCTGTACAACACAAAACATTTCTAATCAAGCCACTTGTATAATCAGAAACCTGTACAACACAAAACATTTCTAATCAAGCCACTTGTATAATCAGAAACCTGTACAACACAAAACATTTCTAATCAAGCCACTTGTATAATCAGAAACCTGTACAACACAAAACATTTCTAATCAAGCCACTTGTATAATCAGAAACCTGTACAACACAAAACATTTCTAATCAAGCCACTTGTATAATCAGAAACCTGTACAACACAAAACATTTCTAATCAAGCCACTTGTATAATCAGAAACCTGTACAACACAAAACATTTCTAATCAAGCCACTTGTATAATCAGAAACCTGTACAACACAAAACATTTCTAATCAAGCCACTTGTATAATCAGAAACCTGTACAACACAAAACATTTCTAATCAAGCCACTTGTATAATCAGAAACCTGTACAACACAAAACATTTCTAATCAAGCCACTTGTATAATCAGAAACCTGTACAACACAAAACATTTCTAATCAAGCCACTTGTATAATCAGAAACCTGTACAACACAAAACATTTCTAATCAAGCCACTTGTATAATCAGAAACCTGTACAACACAAAACATTTCTAATCAAGCCACTTGTATAATCAGAAACCTGTACAACACAAAACATTTCTAATCAAGCCACTTGTATAATCAGAAACCTGTACAACACAAAACATTTCTAATCAAGCCACTTGTATAATCAGAAACCTGTACAACACAAAACATTTCTAATCAAGCCACTTGTATAATCAGAAACCTGTACAACACAAAACATTTCTAATCAAGCCACTTGTATAATCAGAAACCTGTACAACACAAAACATTTCTAATCAAGCCACTTGTATAATCAGAAACCTGTACAACACAAAACATTTCTAATCAAGCCACTTGTATAATCAGAAACCTGTACAACACAAAACATTTCTAATCAAGCCACTTGTATAATCAGAAACCTGTACAACACAAAACATTTCTAATCAAGCCACTTGTATAATCAGAAACCTGTACAACACAAAACATTTCTAATCAAGCCACTTGTATAATCAGAAACCTGTACAACACAAAACATTTCTAATCAAGCCACTTGTATAATCAGAAACCTGTACAACACAAAACATTTCTAATCAAGCCACTTGTATAATCAGAAACCTGTACAACACAAAACATTTCTAATCAAGCCACTTGTATAATCAGAAACCTGTACAACACAAAACATTTCTAATCAAGCCACTTGTATAATCAGAAACCTGTACAACACAAAACATTTCTAATCAAGCCACTTGTATAATCAGAAACCTGTACAACACAAAACATTTCTAATCAAGCCACTTGTATAATCAGAAACCTGTACAACACAAAACATTTCTAATCAAGCCACTTGTATAATCAGAAACCTGTACAACACAAAACATTTCTAATCAAGCCACTTGTATAATCAGAAACCTGTACAACACAAAACATTTCTAATCAAGCCACTTGTATAATCAGAAACCTGTACAACACAAAACATTTCTAATCAAGCCACTTGTATAATCAGAAACCTGTACAACACAAAACATTTCTAATCAAGCCACTTGTATAATCAGAAACCTGTACAACACAAAACATTTCTAATCAAGCCACTTGTATAATCAGAAACCTGTACAACACAAAACATTTCTAATCAAGCCACTTGTATAATCAGAAACCTGTACAACACAAAACATTTCTAATCAAGCCACTTGTATAATCAGAAACCTGTACAACACAAAACATTTCTAATCAAGCCACTTGTATAATCAGAAACCTGTACAACACAAAACATTTCTAATCAAGCCACTTGTATAATCAGAAACCTGTACAACACAAAACATTTCTAATCAAGCCACTTGTATAATCAGAAACCTGTACAACACAAAACATTTCTAATCAAGCCACTTGTATAATCAGAAACCTGTACAACACAAAACATTTCTAATCAAGCCACTTGTATAATCAGAAACCTGTACAAAAAAAAACATTTCTAATCAAGCCACTTGTATAATCAGAAACCTGTACAAAACAAAACCTTTCTAATCAAGCCACTTGTATAATAAGAAACCTGTACAAAACAAAACATTTTAATCAATCCACATGTTTAATCAGAAACCTTTACAAAACAAAATATTTCTAATCAAGCCACTTGTATAATCAGAAACCTGTACAACACAAAACATTTCTAATCAAGCCACTTGTATAACCAGAAACCTGTACAAAACAAAACATTTTTAATCAAGCCACTTGTATAACCAGAAACCTGTACAACACAAACATTTCTAATCAAGCCACTTGTATAATCAGAAACCTGTACAAAACAAAACATTTTTAATCAAGCCACTTGTATAACCAGAAAACTGTACAACACAAACATTTCTAATCAAGCCACTTGTATAATTAGAAACCTGTACAAAACAAAACATATCTAATCAAGCCACTTGTATAATAAGAAACCTGTACAAAACAAAACATTTCTAATCAAGCCACTTGTTTAACCAGAAACCTATATACTTTTAACAAAGGCCATTAGAACTGAACCAGTAAAATTCAAAAACCTGTTCATTCTGAACAAAAATATCTGTCATAGGTAGTGTTTATATTTTTTAACAGACTTCAAGGTATGCGCACATGTAAGAAATTTGACGCCCACCACAGACATTCTGTTACTAAAGCGCCCACGAAAAAACAATTTAGTATCCAGGCTGTTATAATCTTCCAAGCTGTATAAATACGCTTCAGAATGGCTGGAAGTAATAGTCGGAAAGACTGGTGTCATTCTAGGAGGCGACCTTCAAGTACTCTCCCAAAGCCAGACAACAGGATAATTTCATATATGTATATACCACTAGGTATGGAATGCCATCACCCAGCTGAAAAATTGGATAACATTCAACACGGAGTTATAAGTACTCTCATTAAAGTAACAGACACTTAGTCTATATATAGATCACTTGATTCAGAAATAATTCTTTCATTAAAAAAAACAATGTACCTGCAAATTTCTCACTGCTGTAATGTAACCTGGAATAACATTTCATTTTATTGTTTTTAATGTTTAGAATCAGACTGGAGGATTCCCCGAGTATTGCAACATTCTAGCTTATCAGACACCTGAGTAATCTGCCATCCTTCAAATCTGACCTCGGAGTATTCCAACATCTTGTCTAATCTGACCAATATATTGTGTACCAAAGAGTGTCAGATAAGACAGGTTAATCTGACCAGTATGATGTGTACCAAAGGCCATCATATTATACAGGTTAATCTGACCAATATATTGTGTACCAAAGAGTGTCAGATAAGACAGGTTAATCTGACCAATATATTGTGTACCAAAATCTGATCAATGTATTGTATACCATAGGCTGTCAGATTAACTTGTCTAATCTGACAACATATTTTGTACCACATGATGTCAGATTAGACAGGTTAATCTAACCAATATATTGTTGTCCATAGGATGTCAGATAAGACAGGTAAATCCGACCAATATGTTGTGTACCACAGACTGTCAGATAAGACAGGTTAACTAGAGCTTTAGTAATTTAAAATGTTCTGTACCGATGTCAACAGTTGCACTGCAACTATGAAACAAAAGTAAATATACAGAGACACCTCTCATGTTGTGCACCAGTATGCTGTCAATAAGCACGTTTTCAGCAACATGATTGTCCGGGCTTTATGTCAATATCCTGTTGTTTATTATACAAACACGAGTAATAATGCAAAGTTAATGCAAAACTTAGAGCAACCGACAATGAATCAATCTCCTACCAAAAAAAAAATGAAAAAATCTTTAAACATCTGTACCTAGATCTCCATCCTCGTAAATATCATAAATATTATCACTCACAAGAAATAATGAGTTGAGTAAACAGTATAGATAACACCGAAATGTCAAAAGACAGGAAACCACAGACTGAAAATATAAGAAGTAGGTTAACTGGAGATTTTTGTCACATAAGATAGATGTCCTTCATATGACGACAACAGTTATAAACAAATCCAGAGCAAACATAAACAGTTCAATGATTTAGGAAAAATAAACACACAAATATTGATTACAGTCAAGTTTTATTTAGAGACAAACTTCAGGAAGTCAATAAGAGGTCTTTTTACACAGGTGGTCTCTTAGTAGAGGTGGTCTCTTGAGAAGGGTTGCTTGCTTTGGGATGTCTAAAGGTTCTTCTTGCAGATAATCTCTTAACACAAGTCTCTTAATACAAGTGGTCTCTTAATACAAGTGGTCTCTTAATAGAAGTGGTCTCTTAATAAAGATGGTCTTTTAATAGAAGTGGTCTCTTAATAGAGGTTGTCTCTTAATAGAGGTGGTCTCTTAATAGAAGTGGTCTCTAAATAGAAGTGGTCTTTTAATTGAGGTGGTCTCTTAATTGAGGTGGTCTCTTAATAGAGATGGTCTCTTAATAGAGTCGGTCTTTTAATTGATGTGATCTCTTAATAGAAGTGGTCTTTTAATAGAAGTGGTCTCTTAATAGAGGTGTTTTTTAATTGAGGTGGTCTTTTAATTGAGGAGTTCTCTTAATAGAAGTGTTCTCTTAATAGAGGTGGTCTTTAACTGATGTGGTCTCTTAATAGAGGTGGTATTTCAGTTGAGGTGGTCTGTCAGTAGAGGTGGTATTTAATTAGAGGTTGTCTTTAATTGAGGTGGTCTCTTAATAGAGATGGTCTCTTAATCGAAGTGGTCTCTTAATAGAGGTGGTATTTCAGTTGAGGTGGTCTGTCAATAGAGGTGGTATTTAATTAGAGGTTGTCTTTAATTGAGGTGGTCTCTTAATAGAAGTGGTCTAATAATAGAGATGGTCTCTTAATAGAAGTGGTCTCTTAATAGAGGTGGTATTTCAATTGAGGTAGTCTCAATTGAGGTGGTCTCTTAATAGAAGTGCTCTTTTAATAGAAGTGGTCTCTTAATAGAGGTGGGTTTTTAATTGAGGTGGTCTTTTAATTGAGGAGTTCTCCTAATAGAAGTGGTGTCTTAATATAGGTGGTCTTTAACTGAGGTGGTCCCTTAATAGAAGTAGTCTCTTAATAGAGGTGGTCTTTTAATTGAGGTGGTCTATTAATAGAAGGGGTCTCTTAATAGAGGTGGTCTTTTATTGAGGTGGTCTCTTAATAGAGATGGTCCCTTAATCGAAGTGGTCTCTTAATAGAAGTGGTGTCTTAATATAGGTCGTCTTTAACTGAGGTGGTCTCTTAATAGAGACTGTCTCTTAATCGAAGTGGTCTCTTAATAGATGGTCTCTTAATAGAAGTGGTGTCTTAATATAGGTGGTCTTTAACTGAGGTGGTCCCTTAATAGAAGTAGTCGCGTAATAGAGGTGGTCTTTAACTGAAGTGGTCTCTTAAAAGAAGTGGTCTCTTAATAGTGGTGGGTTTTTAATTGAGGTGCTCTTTTAATTGAGGAGTTCTCCTAATAGAAGTGGTGTCTTAATATAGGTGGTCATTAACTGAGGTGGTCCCTTAATAGAAGGAGTCTCTTAATAGAGGTGGGATTTCAATTGAGGTGGTCTCTCAATAGAGGTTGTATTTAAATAGAGGTGGTCTTTAATTGAGGTGGTCTCTTAATAGAAGGGGTCTCTTAATAGAGGTGGGTTTTTAATTGAGGTGGTCTCTTAATAGAGACTGTCTCTTAATCGAAGTGGTCTCTTAATAGATGGTCTCTTAATAGAAGTGGTCTTTTAATAGAGGTGGTCTTTAACGGATGTGGTCTCTTAATAGAGGTCGTATTTCAATTGAGGTGGTCTCTCAATAGAGGTGGTATTTAAATAGAGGGGGTCTTTTAATTGAGGAGTTCTCCTAATAGAAGTGGTGTCTTAATATAGGTCGTCTTTAACTGAGGTGGTCCCTTAATAGAAGGAGTCTCTTAATAGAGGTGGTCGTTCATTGAGGTGGTCTTAATAGAGGTGGTCTTTAACTGATGTGGTCTCTTAATAGATGTGGTCTCTTAATAGGGGTGGTCTTTAACTGAGGTGGTCCCTTAATAGAACTGGTCTCTTAATAGAGGTGGGATTTCAATTGAGGTGGTCTCTCAATAGAGGTGGGATTTAAATAGAGGTGGTCTTTAATTGAGGTGGTCTTTTAATTGAGGAGGTCTCTTAATAGAAGTGGTGTCTTAATATAGGTCGTCTTTAACTGAGGTGGTCTCTTAATAAAGGTGTTTTTTTAATTGAGGTGGTCTTTTAATAGAAGTGGTCTCTTAATAGTGGTGGGTTTTTAATTGAGGTGCTCTTTTAATTGAGGAGTTCTCCTAATAGAAGTGGTGTCTTAATATAGGTGGTCATTAACTGAGGTGGTCCCTTAATAGAACTTGTCTCTTAATAGAGGTGGTCTCTTTATAGAGATGGTCTCTTAATCGAAGTGGTCTCTTAATAAAGGTGTTTTTTTAATTGAGGTGGTCTTTTAATTGAGGAGTTATCTTAATAGAAGGGTTCTCTTAATAGAAGGGTTCTCTTATTAGAGGTGGTCTTTAACGGATGTGGTCTCTTAATAGAGGTCGTATTTCAATTGAGGTGGTCTCTCAATAGAGGTGGTATTTAAATAGAGGTGGTCTTTTAATTGAGGAGTTCTCTTAATAGAAGGGTTCTCTTAATAGAGGTGGTCTTTAACGGATGTGGTCTCTTAATAGAGGTGGTCTCTTAATAGATGTGGTCTCTTAATAGAGGTGGTCTTTAACTGAGGTGGTAAAGGGGTCTCTTAATAGAGGTGGTCTCTTAATAGATATGGTCTCTTAGGTCTCTTAATAAAGGTGTTTTTTTAATTGAGGTGGTCTCTTAATAGAGGTGGTCTCTTAATAGAAGTGGTCTTTTAATAGAGGTGGTCTTTAACTGAAGTGGTCTCTTAAAAGAAGTGGTCTCTTAATAGAGATAGTCTTTAACTGAGGTGGTCTCTTAATAGAGGTGGTCTTTCATTGAGGTGGTCCTTAATAGAGGTGGTCTTTAACTGAGGTGGTCTCTTAATTGAAGTGGTCTCTTAATAGAGGTGGTCTTTAACTGAAGTGGTCTCTTAAAAGAAGTGGTCTCTTAATAGAGGTGGTCCCTTAATAGAAGTTGTCTCTTAATAGAGGTGGTCTTTTAATTGAGGTGGTCTATTAATAAAAGGGGTCTCTTAATAGAGGTGGTCTCTTAATAGATATGGTCTCTTAATCGAAGTGGTCTCTTAATAGAGGTGGTATTTCAATTGAGGTGGTCTCTCAAGAAGTGGTCTCTTAATAGAGGTGGTCTTTAATTGAGGTGGTCTTCTAATAGAAGTAGTGTCTTACTAGAGGTGTTTTTTAATTGAGGTGGTCTCTTAATAGAAGTGGTCTCTTAATAGAGGTGGTCTTTAATTGAGGTGGTCTTTTAATAGAAGTAGTGTCTTACTAGAGGTGTTTTTTTAATTGAGGTGGTCTCTTAATAGAAGTGGTCTCTTAATAGAAGTGGTCTCTTAATAGAGGTGGTCTTTAATTGAGGTGGTCTCTTAATAGAGTTGGTCTTTAACTGAGGTGGTCTGTTAATTAAAGTGGTCTCTTAATAGAGGTGGTCTTTAACTGAAGTGGTCTCTTAAAAGAAGTGGTCTCTTAATAGAGATGGTCTCTTAATAGAAATGGTCTCTTAATAGAGGTGGTCTTTAACTGAGGTGGTCTGTTAATTAAAGTGGTCTCTTAATAGAGGTGGTCTTTTAATTGAGGTGGTCTATTAATAGAAGTGGTCTCTTAATAGAGATTGTCTCTTAATCGAAGTGGTCTCTTAATAGAGGTTGTATTTTAATTGAAGTGATCTCTCAATAGAGGTGGTATTTAAATAGAGATGGTCTTTAATTGAAGTGGTCTCTTAATAGAAGTGGTCTCCTTATAGAGGTGGTCTTTAATTGAGGTGGTCTCTTAATAGAAGTGGTCTCTTAAGTAGGGTTGATTGCTTTAGGATGTCCATAAAGTTTCTTTTTGTAGGGTGGTCCTTTTGTCCAGGCTCATTTCACTGGACCATTAATTAGAATTCAAAGTGGTCTCTTTATACAAGTGGTCTCTTAATAGAGGTGGTCTTTTTGAGTAGGTTTGACTGCTATGGTTAATTCATAAAGTGGTCTCTAAATACAGGTGTTCCCTTAATGCAGGTTCAGTTACCATGTAAATGACAGTTATATGACTGGAACAAGAAGTTTTAAAACTGGTCTTCCAACACATGTTGTCTCTGGTCTCCCAACACATGTTGTCTCTGGTCTCCCAACACATGTTGTCTCTGGTCTCCCAACACATGTTGTCTCTGGTCTCCCAACACATGTTGTCTCTGGTCTCCCAACACATGTTGTCTCTGGTCTCCCAACACATGTTGTCTCTGGTCTCCCAACACATGTTGTCTCTGGTCTCCCAACACATGTTGTCTCTGGTCTCCCAACACATGTTGTCTCTGGTCTCCCAACACATGTTGTCTCTGGTCTCCCAACACATGTTGTCTCTGGTCTCCCAACACATGTTGTCTCTGGTCTCCCAACACATGTTGTCTCTGG
The DNA here is from genome assembly GCF_002113885.1 of Mizuhopecten yessoensis. Lineage (NCBI taxonomy): Eukaryota > Metazoa > Mollusca > Bivalvia > Pectinida > Pectinidae > Mizuhopecten > Mizuhopecten yessoensis. Next base: position 1,789,768 of record NW_018407509.1, read on the forward strand.
TCTCCCAACACATGTTGTCTCTGGTCTCCCAACACATGTTGTCTCTGGTCTCCCAACACATGTTGTCTCTGGTCTCCCAACACATGTTGTCTCTGGTCTCCCAACACATGTTGTCTCTGGTCTCCCAACACATGTTGTCTCTGGTCTCCCAACACATGTTGTCTCTGGTCTCCCAACACATGTTGTCTCTGGTCTCCCAACACATGTTGTCTCTGGTCTCCCAACACATGTTGTCTCTGGTCTCCCAACACATGTTGTCTCTGGTCTCCCAACACATGTTGTCTCTGGTCTCCCAACACATGTTGTCTCTGGTCTCCCAACACATGTTGTCTCTGGTCTCCCAACACATGTTGTCTCTGGTCTCCCAACACACGTTGTCTCTGGTCTCCCAACACATGTTGTCTCTGGTCTCCCAACACACGTTGTCTCTGGTCTCCCAACACACGTTGTCTCTGGTCTCCCAACACACGTTTTCTCTGGTCTCCCAACATACGTTGTCTCTGGTCTCCCAACACACGTCTCTGGTCTCCCAACACACGTTGTCTCTGGTCTCCCAACACATGTCTCTAGTCTCCCAACACACGTTGTCTCTGGTCTCCCAACACATGTTGTCTCTAGTCTCCCAACACATGTTGTCTCTGGTCTCCCAACACATGTCTCTGGTCTCCCAACACATGTCTCTGGTCTCCCCACACATGTTGTCTCTGGTCTCCCAACACATGTTGTCTCTGGTCTCACAACACACGTTGTCTCTGGTCTCACAACACACATTGTCTCTGGTCTCCTAACACATGTTGTCTCTGGTCTCCAACACACGATGTCTCTGGTCTCCAAACACACATTGTCTCTGGTCTCCCAACACATGTTGTCTCTGGTCTCCCAACACACGTTGTCTCTGGTCTCCCAACACATGTCTCTAGTCTCCCAACAAACGTTTTCTCTGGTCTCCCAACACATGTTGTCTTTGGTCTCCAAACACATGTTGTCTCTGGTCTCCCGTTGTCTCTGGTCTCCCAACACACGTTGTCTCTAATCTCCCGTTGTCTCTGGTCTCCCAACACACGTTGTCTCTTGTCTCCCAACACACGTTGTCTCTTGTCTCCCAACACACGTTGTCTCTTGTCTCCCAACACACGTTGTCTCTGGTCTCACAACACACGTTGTCTCTGGTCTCCCAACACACATTTTCTATGGTCTCTCAACACATGTTGTCTCTGGTCTCCCAACACTCGTTTTCTCTGGTCTCCCAACACATGTTGTCTCTGGTCTTCCAACACACGTTGTCTCTGGTCTCCCAACACATGTCTCTAGTCTCCCAACACACGTTTTCTCTGGTCTTCCAACACATGGTGTCTCTGGTCTTCCAACACATGTTGTCTCTAGTCTTCCAACACATGTTGTCTCTGGTCTCCAAACACATGTTGTCTCTGGTCTCCCGTTGTCTCTGGTCTCCCAACACACGTTTTCTCGGGTCTCCCAACACATGTCTCTAGTCTCCCGACAAACGTTTTCTCTGGTCTCCCAACACATGTTGCCTCTGGTCTCCCAACACACGTTGTCTCTGGTCTCACAACACACGTTGTCTCTGGTCTCCCAACACACTTTTTCTCTGGTCTCCCAACACATGTTGTCTTTGGTCTCCCAACACATGTTGTCTCTGGTCGCCCAACACACGTTGTCTCTGGTCTCCAAACACACGTTTTCTCTGGTCTCCCAACACACGTTTTCTCTGGTCTCCCAACATACGTTGTCTCTGGTCTCCCAACACACGTCTCTGGTCTCCCAACACACGTTGTCTCTTGTCTCCCAACACACGTTGTCTCTTGTCTCCCAACACACGTTGTCTCTGGTCTCCTAATACATGTTGGCTCTGGTCTCCTAATACATGTTGTCTCTGGGCTCCCAACACATGTTGTCTCTGGTCTCCCGTTGTCTCTTGTCTCCCAACACACGTTGTCTCTGGTCTCCAAACACCCGTTTTCTCTGGTCTCCCAACACATGTTGTCTCTGATCTCCCAACACATGTTGTCTCTGGTCTCCAAACACATGTTGTCTCTGGTCTCCCGTTGTCTCTTGTCTCCCAACACACGTTGTCTCTTGTCTCCCAACACACGTTGTCTCTGGTCTCCTAATACATGTTGTCTCCGGTCTCCCAACACACGTTGTCTCTGGTCTCACAACACACGTTGTCTCTGGTCTCCCAACACATGTTGTTTCTGATCTCCCAACACACATTGTCTCTGGTCTCCCAACACATGTTGTCTGGTCTCCCAACACATGTTGTCTCTGGGCTCCCAACACACGTTGTCTCTAATCTCCCGTTGTCTCTGCTCTCCCAACACACGTTTTCTCTGGTCTCCCAACATACGTTGTCTCTGGTCTCCCAACACACGTCTCTGGTCTCCCAACACACGTTGTCTCTGGTCTCCCAACACATGTCTCTCGTCTCCCAACAAACGTTTTCTCTGGTCTCCCAACACATGTTGCCTCTGGTCTCCCAACACACGTTGTCTCTGGTCTCACAACACACGTTGTCTCTGGTCTCCCAACACATGTCTCTGGCCTCCCCACACATGTTGTCTCTGGTCTCCCAACACCCGTTGTCTCTGGTCTCCCAACACACGTTTTCTCTGGTCTCCCAACACACGTTTTCTCTGGTCTTCCAACACATGTTGTCTCTGGTCTTCCAACACATGTTGGCTCTGGCCTCAATACACATGTTGTCTCTGGTCTCCCAACACACGTTTTCTCGGGTCTCCCAACACATGTCTCTAGTCTCCCAACACACGTTTTCTCTGGTCTTCCAACACATGTTGTCTCTGGTCTTCCAACACATGTTGTCTCTGGTCTCCATACACATGTTGTCTCTGGTCTCCCAACACATGTTGTCTCTGGTCTCTCAACACATGTTGTCTCTGGTCTCCAAACACATGTTGTCTCTGGTCTCCCAACACACGTTGTCTCTGGTCTCTCAACACATGTTGTCTTTGGTCTCCCAACACATGTTGTCTCTGGTCTCTCAACACATGTTGTCTTTGGTCTCCCAACACATGTTGTCTCTGATCTCCCAACACATGTTGTCTCTGGTCTCCCAACGCACGTTGTCTCTGGTCTCCAAACACACGTTTTCTCTGGTCTCCCAACACATGTTGTCTCTGGCTCTGGTCTCCAAACACACGTTTTCTCTGGTCTCCCAACACATGTCTCTAGTCTCCCAACACACGTCGTCTCTGGTCTCCCAACACATGTTGTCTCTGATCTCCCAACACATGTTGTCTCTGGTCTCCCAACAAATGTTGTCTCTGGTCTCCCAACAAATGTTGTCTCTGGTCTCCCAACCAATGTTGTCTCTGGTCTCCCAACACATGTTGTTTTTCTCTGGTCTCCCAACACATGTCTCTAGTCTCCCAACACACGTCGTCTCTGGTCTCCCAACACATGTTGTCTCTGATCTCCCAACACACGTTGTCTCTGGTCTCCCAACACATATTGTCTCTGGTCTCCCAACACACGTTGTCTCTGGTCTCTCAACACATGTTGTCTCTGGTCTCCCAACACATTTTTTCTCTGGTCTCCCAACACATGTTGTCTCTGGCTCTGGTCTCCAAACACACGTTTTCTCTGGTCTCCCAACACATGTCTCTAGTCTCCCAACACACGTTGTCTCTGGTCTCCCAACACCCGTTGTCTCTGGTCTCCCAACACATGTTGTCTGGTCTCCCAAGGTCTTCCAACACATGTTGTCTCTGGTCTCCAAACACATGTTGTGTCTGGTCTCCCAACACATGTTGTCCTGTTAAAGGGGCTATTAAGTAAAATGACAACCTGAAAATCCAGTCAATACTGAAAATATTTATCTCCTGACGGAAGTTTATGTAGTTGACGATGACATGACCTGAAGTAAACGTCCAGTGTGGTCAGTTACACACGTTGTCTCTGGTCTCCCAACACATGTTGTCTTTGGTCTCCAAACACATGTTGTCTCTGGTCTCCCAACACATGTTGTCTGGTCTCCCAACACATGTTGTCTCTGGTCTTCTCAATACACATGTTGTCTCTGGTCTCCCAACACATGTCTCTAGTCTCCCAACACACGTCGTCTCTGGTCTCCCAACACATGTTGTCTCTGGCTCTGGTCTCCAAACACACGTTTTCTCTGGTCTCCCAACACATGTTGTCTGGTCTCCCAAGGTCTTCCAACACATGTTGTCTCTGGTCTCCCTACACATGTTGTCTCTGGTCTCCCAACACATGTCTCTAGTCTCCCAACAAACGTTTTCTCTGGTCTTCCAACACATGTTGTCTCTAGTCTTCCAACACATGTTGTCTCTGGTCTCCAAACACATGTTGTCTCTGGTCTCCCAACACATGTTATCTCTGGTCTCCCAACACATGTTGTCTCTGGACTCCCAACACATGTTGTCTCTGGTCTCCCAAAACACGTTGTCTCTGGTCTCCCAACACACGTTTTCTCTGGTCTCCCAACACATGTCTCTAGTCTCCCAACACACGTTTGCTCTGGTCTTCCAACACATGTTGTCTCTGGTCTCCAAACACATGTTGTCTCTGGTCTCCCAACACATGTTATCTCTGGTCTCCCAACACATGTTGTCTCTGGCTCTGGTCTCCAAACACACGTTTTCTCTGGTCTCCCAACACATGTTGTCTCTGGACTCCCAACACATGTTGTCTCTGGTCTCCCAACACATGTTGTGTCTGGTCTCCCAACACACGTTGTCCTGTTAAAGGGGCTATTAAGTAAAATGACAACCTGAAAATCCAGTCAATACTGAAAATATTTATCTCCTGACGGAAGTTTATGTAGTTGACGATTACATGACCTGAAGTAAACGTCCAGTGTGGTCAGTTTCGTCTTTTGGGAAAGCCGGTGATAAAAATAGCTACAACCGAAATAGTGCAACATCCGGGTCTTTCAGTTAGAAGTTAACATGTACAGCACTACACTGTCGACCGACAACACGGTGTCAGTTATATGAGTCTAGAGTTAACACATAACACATTCTTGAAATTATAAGTATCATCATATCAGATATTTCTGTTCACATTTGGATTTGAATAAAAAAAACAGGTTCAATTAAAGCATGCATGCACTGACAGGATGCCACAGGGAGAATTTCAAACCGCAGAAAGTATGATATCAATAGGTTTAAACGTAAAATACACTCAATTATAACGATGTTTGAGATGCTGTTTGAAGATGTTTTTGATTCAGAATACATGCATGTACTTGTATTCCAGAGAGGCTAGGAGAATAAAGCGAGACTTTACCTTTTCTCCTCGCCTGGAAAGACATATTTGTTTAGCTAGAAATTCACCGACAGCTGCCGCTAAAACGTACGGCTGTACAGTTAAGGATTTAACCATTACTGATTAAAAACGCCAAGAAAACAGTAGCTCTTGTCAATTTCTCGAAATGAATTGTTCATAAGGAGTATCAAACTATATTATCATGAAGAATTTTGTGACAAGGTTATAAAAACAACTTACTTCACTAAATTGTCCTTTTAAAAGAGGTGGTCCCATGAATGGGATTGACCGTGCAGTCATTCTGGTTTGTACACGACAGCAAATTTGGTATGAGCAATTTGAATTATTAATTAACTTGACTTTTTAATCTTCCTGCTGTCATCAGGGTTAATATATATATGTTAACATTATTAATATTTTCCAATTAACTTTTGTATTTTTTGTGTTGAGGGGATGAAGATATGATTGAAATACTATACTCTTTAATGTATTTATACATACATATGACAGGCAGTAGGGCTGATCAAAGTGTTGCGTAGGTCTTTATTCTGTCAAATTCTACGGAGTTGGCAAATCTGCGACGGAGTCATTGTCTCCAGACTTGTGAGGTTAGGTTGCTGGGTCTCTAAGTACCGTTCCCTAAACCATATATATATATATAACAGCAAACTCGACAACATCTTTGATTTACAAGCCTCTCTTGTCGTATGTTTGTGTTGTGTGTATCTAGTAAGCATTCGATCGTCTCAAAAAGCAAATCCCGACAGGTTGCTGCGGATTTCTCTGATTGTCACATAAAGTGACGGTTTGAGCTACGTTGTCTTACGTGGCTCACCATTTCAAAGATTGATTAAATGTCTGAGAAACTATAAAAATTCTGCTGTTCTGAAGGAAATCAAAGGCTATAGCTGTTTTTGAGTAAAAAGCAATCTGGGAATATGCATTCAGAAAAACGATTTAATTTTCTGTGCAGGAGAATAAAAAATCTGGTAAATTAACTTCCTGTTACCAGAATGAAGCAATCTACACTTATTTGATCCTCACTTAGTCCTGATGGCATCTGCACATGTGATGCCATGATCTTCATATCTTTCTAATGGGTTTCTCAATTAAAGCGATCTATTAATCCTTAAGCAACGGCACATCAATTCAAAGTGTGCTGATCCTAAACAGTGGCTGCTAATTCTGTCTCTGATCTGTTTATCTTAACCATAATGTTCATTATCCTCACAACGGTGCGTTAACCCTAACTAGATAATTCCAATCGTATTTAAGATATCTTAATCCAAACTAAATTGTAATACTAATCAGTTGAACTAGTGCCCCCTTACCAACATGTATTAATCCCAAACAGGTCTATAAATGCTAATCATTGTATGCTTATCCTAAACAACAATGCATTTATCCTAAACAAGAATGTGTTAATCCTAAACAAAATTTTGTTAATCCTTAACAAGAATGTTAATCCTAACAAATACCAGTAAATCCTAACAAGTAACTGTTAATCGTAACTGTTAATCCTAACAAGAAACTGATAATCCTAACAAATACCAGTTAATCCTAACAAGAAACTGTTAATCCTAACAAATACCAGTAAATCCTAACAAGTAACTGTTAATACTAACAAGTACATGTTAATCCTAACAAGTAACTGTTATTACTAACAAGTAACTGTTAATCCTCACAAGTAACTGTTAATCATAACAAGTAACTGTTAATCATAACAAGTAACTGTTAATCGTAACTGTTAATCCTAACAAGTAACTGTTATTACTAACAAGTAACTGTTAATCCTCACAAGTAACTGTTAATCCTAACAAGTAACTGTTAATCCTCACAAGTAACTGTTAATCCTAATAAGTAACTGTTAATCCTAAAAAGTAACTGTTAATCGTAACTGTTAATCCTAACAAGTAACTGTTAATCCTAACAAGTACCTGTTAACCCTCACAAGTAACTGTTAATCCTCACAAGTACATGTTAATCCTTACAAGTAACTGTTAATCCTAACAAGTAACTGTTAATCCTAACAAGTAACTGTTAATCCTCACAAGTAACTGTTAATCATAACAAGTAACTGTTAATCATAACAAGTACATGTTAATCCTAACAAGAAACTGTTAATCCTAACAAGTAACTGTTAATCCTAACAAGTAACTGTTAAGCCTCACAAGTAACTGTTAATCCTCACAAGTAACTGTTAGTCCTCACACGTAACTGTTAAGCCTCACAAGTAACTGTTAAGCCTCACAAGTTACTGTTAATCCTAACAAGTAACTGTTAATCCTCCCAAGTAACTGTTAATCCTCACAAGTAACTGTTAGTCCTCACACGTAACTGTTAAGCCTCACAAGTAACTGTTAAGCCTCACAAGTTACCGTTAATCCTAACAAGTAACTGTTAATCCTAACTAGTAACTGTTAAGCCTCACAAGTTACTGTTAATCCTAACAAGTAACTGTTAATCCTAACTAGTAACTGTTAAGCCTCACAAGTTACTGTTAATCCTAACAAGTAACTGTTAATCATAACAAGTAACTGTTAATCCTAACAAGTAACTGTTAATCCTAACTAGTAACTGTTAAGCCTCACAAGTTACTGTTAATCCTAACAAGTTACTGTTAATCCTCACAAGTTACTGTTACTCATAACAAGTAACTGTTAATCATAACAAGTAACTGTTAATCCTAACAAATACCAGTAAATCCTAACAAGTAACTGTTAATCCTAACAAGTAACCGTTAAGCCTCACAAGTTACTGTTAATCATCACAAGTAACTGTTACTCATAACAAGTAACTGTTAATCCTAACAAGTAACTGTTAATCCTAACAAGTAACTGTTAATCCTAACAAGTAACTGTTAATCCTAACAAGTAACTGTTAATCCTAACAAGTAACTGTTAATCCTAACAAGTAACTGTTAATCCTAACAAGTAACTGTTAATCCTAACAAGTAACTGTTAATCCTAACAAGTAACTGTTAATCCTAACAAGTAACTGTTAATCCTAACAAGTAACTGTTAATCCTAACAAGTAACTGTTAATCCTAACAAGTAACTGTTAATCCTAACAAGTAACTGTTAATCCTAACAAGTAACTGTTAATCCTAACAAGTAACTGTTAATCCTAACAAGTAACTGTTAATCCTAACAAGTAACTGTTAATCCTCACAAGTAACTGTTAATCCTAACAAGTAACTGTTAATCCTAACAAGTAACTGTTAATCCTAACAAGTAACTGTTAATCCTAACAAGTAACTGTTAATCCTCACAAGTTACTGTTAATCATAACAAGTAACTGTTAATCATAACAAGTAACTGTTAATCCTAACAAGTAACTGTTAATCCTCACAAGTAACTGTTAATCCTCACAAGTAACTGTTAATCCTCACAAGTAACTGTTAATCCTAACAAGTAACTGTTAATTCTTACAAGTAACTGTTAAGCCTTACAAGTAACTGTTAATCCTCACAAGTTACTGTTACTCATAACAAGTAACTGTTAATCCTAACAAGTAACTGTTAATCATCACAAGTTACTGTTAATCCTTACATGTAACTGTTAATCCTAACAAGAAACTGTTAATCCTAACAAAAACAGGTAAGTTGATCATTACAGGATTTATACATCACCTGTGGGTTTTATATCAATCAGCAATACAAAGAAACACTTTTCCTTCATTAACTAATTTGCACAAAATGAAATATTCACAGAAATTTTGATCTTGCTCATTAAAAATGACATCGGACATTCTCACCAAAAATGGATCTTGCTCATTAAAAATGACATCGGACATTCTCACCAAAAATGTTATGTAAATGGAGGTCCAAATGCTTCAACATTTATGACTTTATATTTATAGACGTAATCTACAGCCTCACATTGAAGTCTGCTTTTAGGTTTCGTACTGACACGTTTGACAAGTTTATGACAGTAATGAAAAATTCACAATGGTTTTTTTATTATCTGTTGCCATGGCAACACATTTTATCTGTTATTATGTAACTAATTCTGTTAAAGGCCATCAAATTTTATCATCAAATCGTAATCCTGACAACCAATTTCCAAGTATAATGTATGACATATTAAACTTATAAACTAAAGAATATTACCAGCTAACAGAAATTTTCAGTCGACATCGCAAAAATGAATAAAAAATAATTCACAAATACATCAAGGAAGGCAGCCATTTCTTTTTATTTTATTTTTAAGAAGGTAGAAAAATAGTTCCACTATAAAAAAACCTGCATGAATGATAATTTGACCAATTTATCAAAGACACATTTTAAAGGTACACAAGAAATGATGACACATTCTAAAGGTACACAAGAAATAATGACACTTTCTAAAGGTACACAAAAATTGATGACACATTTTAGAGGTACAGCAGAACTGATGACACATTTGAAAGGTACACAAGAACTGATGACAGATAACACATATAACACTGCAGGTCATTCTGATATGTAGCAATGAGAAAATTTAAAAACCAAAAGTGAAAGCATGATCAACTTAAAAGCATAAGCATGCCAGGAATCATAGACATATACCAAAGGGAGCAAAAAAGGTGTGACCATGATAATTGTCCTTGACTTAGACAAGCAGACTGTTTTAAAGGGCTTCACACCACACTAGAACAGTCATCTAAACTGTCTCCCTCTCCTGATAGCAACAGGATAGCCATACTAATCCGCAGCCCAGACTCATTACAACTTTCACTTTTAGATGAATATTCATTGATTTTTATCTATATTAGGTAACATGGTGCAGTCATATATTGGATTTGTTTTAGAGTGAATACCCATTTCAGTAAGTTTTGTTCCGATAAAAGTCTAGCTATAGCCAGGGGTTACAGGGTTCACCCTGCCATTCATCATAGATGTCTACCCCATCACATTGAGATGGGCAGCTGATGGATGATAAAACCTAACACGAGTAGTCTGTGAATGCCTGGTGTCTCTCACTTTGGCCATAGCATACAATCTGTACCATCTATATATATAAATATATCAATAAAATACAGAAAGCCGACATATCTAGAGACCTTTTATATTTTCGAAAACTCCTTTTGCACACATTAGGGGGGGGAGGGGAATCAAGAGTGTGGGGGGTTGGGGGTTGGGGGAATATTTGAAGGGCAATAAAAAAGAATTCTATTGCAAAGTAAAACAATACTGAAGTATGTTTGAAACCCTTACTCCTAGCTTATTTTTTTAAGATGGAAACAAGAGGTAGGTAGGGTGAAGTGTTTAAGTGGTTTGTGGATCTTGTAAGCCACCCAGTGTAACTTTTTATTTTTTAACACACACAGTATACAACTGTTTCAGGGGGGGTGCATTGTAAAATAACAGAATACAATATGTATGGGGATGGGGGGNGAGAGGTTTTAGTGAAATACTTCTAGAAGTCGAACTGATAATTTTCACACTGTGACCGTTAAACTTTAAAAAGTATATCTTTCACAGTGTGAGATTTCCCTTTTTGGTAATGACCAATCAGAACAGTCCATTCAGTTCACTGCTTTCTGAACCAGCAGATTTTCTGGTCAGATGCAAATGAAGGGTCAGTAGAATAAATGGTAGTTTTGGTACATATTTTTGCTATTGGTAAAACTTTTTGAGCAAATCCTTAATCCTAGCGAATACTAACAGCAAATGTTGGAATAGCGAATTGAAAATGGCACACTCTCAGCCTTAACTGTTGTCAAGTGTGACGTCTGTTAGAATATGGCACCAAAGTTTACGCTTTTCAAAATTCCTCTAGCCTTTGTATGCAGTAATACATTTTGTCAATGTAGGTGTTTTGGAAATATTATCATTGGAAAGTTTAACAGTTTTCATGTTGAATCCCATACACATTTCACCCATGTTACAGAATATACAGATATATTTATTTTCACTCATTCACAATAGGAAACCATCCAAAAGCTTGTTTTTCAAGAACAAATTAAATGCTTGGTTTAACGCAGAAGCTAGATGTTTATGTCATTGAAAAATAGACAGTATTTCTGTCTGAGGACTTAAGGTAATAGGATTGTGTTGCCATTTCTCAGTAGAATTTATTCAAATTTTGTAGTTATATTGCTTTGAAGTAAAGAACATTTTCTACCACAAAAAAAAGTATAGGTTGTCAGAATTTTAAGGATTTTAAATGGAAATTTATGTAAAAAGGAGTGAATTTTGAAAAAAATATTGAAACACACAATTGTTTGCAAAATAATGTCAATAAAAATGATACTAACATAGATTAGTATTGCATTAATTTATTTCAATTTCATAAATGCTGAAGTTGTGTAAAATTAATTATCTATAAACGATTAAAAATTGACATTTTATGATAAAACCATATATACATAGTAATTGCATGCAAGAGTTATCGTTCTTGAAAAACTTCACAGTAGTGAAATAGGTAGCCGGTTTCCTGAAGTACAGAAAAATGAATACATGTGACTCATTGATTAAAAAACAACTGAATTAATGCCTGAATTGCTTTGCAATACTTGAATATTGAAAGAACACACTGTTCTGTCAATAATAAGCATATAATATTCATCACTTTAATAGTAAACATTGGATTATGCGGAAATTGTGATACTGTCTCCCTACATTGGATTTTCAACTAGGGATGTACTTCCTATTTCCGTTTAGCAATACACTCCTATGACCTTAATTATATATAAATTTAACTACTGCGGTATTACAACCAGTGATAATGTACAAAATATAACCTTGAAAACACGTCGCAATTTTGGACTTATAACCCAAGAGATTTAGGGATTTGTCTAAAAAGACAAAAAGGAAAGGGAGATGTTGAAAAATGTTGGCACTAAGTGATATGGCAAATGAAAACAATGGCCATATTAAGACTGAAGACGAACAAGAGCCCGGAAGGTTAATAAAAGAAATATTTTATGGAATTTTTTGAAAAGACACATTAAGGATCCCCGTACCACTGCCAAAAAAAGAAAATATGTATTCAAAACTTATTTTTCCGGCTTTGATGAATCCTTTTTGAAAAGAAAAGTGTACCTTGCAGGACTTTTATAAAAATATAATGGAGATGAAATAAAAAAATCAAATCAACAAATATGTTCCGAGTGTAAAATGTTCTGCCTGGGGCCAGACTGGGATTCGAACCCTGAACAGATTGTTATACCATCGATGAAACCGATCGGAAATGTATGAGCCGAAATGTGCTACAGTTATATTCAAAAGGAAGTTAAGGGGAGGTTACTGTGTATAGGAAAAATGGCAGTGCAGTGGGACAGGGATCCTTAAGATTTAATTTCCACAAATATGTAATTTTGCCTCGAAACACAATTAAGGCTTCATGATGAATTGAATTAACAAATAGAACAATAAGAAATGTAAATCTAGTTTGATTGCATTTATGCATTTTTTGCAAGATATTTGAGTACTTGAAAAATACTTGATACTTAGAAATTCACTTGAAAAGACGTTTCTCGAAAACGATAACTTAATATTCAAGTCAAGATTAGACTTGCCTTCGCGTGTAGCCAATCAATTAAACAATGAAACCATCATAAGGACTTACAACCAGGGAGCTAATCAAATATATTCTGAATTTACCGAAGACGGCATATAGGAGATACAACAGGGGAAGAAATATCTTTAATGCCACAATAACTCTGTGTGTGTTATACACATTATTGTCGCCAATGTGCCATTACACACGTGTCATGTGTCATAATGGCACATAGAAGAATCCCTGGTATAAAAGGGATGGGTGGAATGCTCTTTGACTGGTCCCTCCCCATAGACCAGCAAGCTTAAGTCTGGTTGTGGTTTTCACCTTTCCAGCGTTAAAGACCACTGACCACTAACCAGGGCAAAATGGCAACCATTGGGGGATTTTGCCAGGGGACATGAATATGAATTGGGCATAAGAAGACTTCTCAGCAATCGAGCTTGTTCACAGTACAATCTAATTTATCATAATAATAATTAATAATTTGAGGTTCTTATATACCACTTTATCACAACCTAGTTCGTAGGTCGTCTCACGGCGGTTCACAAATTAATATCCGTGGTTATAGGACCTTTGCAACTAGCCAGTCTTTCTCAATTCCCTGGGGAGCATACAGCTGGTGCTGCCATTTCGGTGCTCACAGCCAGCATTCAACAATTCAAGCACTGCCCAACCACATACTCATTTACAGCTGAGTAGACTGGAACAAGCAGAGTAAAGTATCTTGTTCAAAGATACAACAAAGTGCTGTGCCCTGACTCGAACCCGCAACCCTTCGTTCACGAGCCTGGCGTCATAGCAATAGACTACCGTGCATGTTATTGTATAACTCCACAAAATTCCATGTAATCAAAATATTCACAGCAATGTTATATTGTTGCAGTCTGATAGATAACATAAAAATAGAAATTCTACAATATTTTGGTATGCTTCAAGACGTTTTTTTCAGGCGTGTCCAATCTCATATGCCCAAGGGATTTTTATAACACTCACAGAAATTGGTTTAGTATGCCTTGATATAAGAACAGCTTACAACGTAATGAATTTCCTCCATTTGGCCCTGTGCCTGATTTCCTGTGAATGGGACATTTTAACAAACGTTTTCAATTTATTCTACACGAGATTCAAAAGATTTGCTTTTCGTAATTTGCTTTTTCAGACGACAACATAATACCTGAAATGGAACTGTTCGATTCTGGCTTTTGGACTCACAAGCAATTGTCGTAGGGGTTAGCACTTTTCGTTGAATAAGTAATTTCTTCTTCCAGCGATACCGTGCTGGTTCCTAAGAGGACGTCATCGCATAGTGTAGGAGTTAGCTGGCTATGAATGAATCACATAACAATTTCAAATGAAATCGTTTTGGTGGTTTAATGGACACCTGCTCTAAAAAAAAGTTGACTCCAGTGATAATTTTTTTTCTTCTCCATATTCTATAACTTCTAGAAATTGTTCCGTTTTGTTTCATAAGCATTTTCCGGCACCAAAATAGTGATGTACAGAAATATATTGAAAGGCAAATTGAGGGAAAACAAAAATGCTGTGGAACATTCTTTGCTGACCAATGCAGTCTTCAAATACAATATTATTTTACCTCATCTATATAAGAGAGTGTCTGACTGGATTATATTGATCACATGACATCTATATAAGAGAGTGTCTGATTGGATTATATTGATCACATGACATCTATAGAAGAGAGTGTCTGCTTGGATTATATTAATCACATGACATCTATATAAGAGAGTGTCTGATTGGATTATATTGATCACATGACATCTATATAAGAGAGTGTCTGATTGGATTATATTGATCACATGACAGAGAAATAAAACATCATGTTCCCCTCACGTGCCCAAGTTTCTCTTGTAATTCAGAGCATCTCTAGAAATTTAATTAAGAGGAGCCACACCCGAGTTCTGAAGGACCGAAGTAGACGACATACAAAATTTGTAATAATCATTTCATAAATGGAGAAATCAACTTTGGAATGGTATTAAAAGACATTATGTCTCTGCCACAATGGACAAACTGTTGAGTCAAAAGAAGAGGTGTCGCATTGAAAGTATTAACAATTTTCTTATATTTTCGCTATCATATATGTACGTATTATTCCTTTTTTTTATTGAATTTTCCTGAAGCTAATAAAAACATCACTGAACTGAAAATTCACATACCATATGAAAATTCACATCCCGAATGAAAATTCACGTACCATATGAAAATTCACACCGAATGAAAATTCACATACCATATGAAAATTCACATACCATATGAAACTTCACATACAATATGAAAATTCACATCCCGAACGAAAATTCACATACCATATGAAAATTCACATACCGAATGAAAATTCACATACCATATGAAAATTCACATACCATATGAAAATTCACATACCGAATGAAAATTCACATACCATATGAAAATTCACATACCGAATAAAAATTCACATACCAAATGAAACACAACGGAGTATTTACCTCACAATATATTCACTTATGGTATTTCTGTCAAGCGCTTTCTAAAATATGAAATATTACTCAGATAAATATTGCTAAATGTCTTACCAAATAATGACAGTTAAAAACTTATTTCTAAGTATATCTTGTCATATCTCACAAACAACTCCATGGAAAACTACAAATTCATTGTCAAATAGAATATCAAGATATTTCTATTTCAGGAGTACATCACAACAATAGGCCTCAGGAAATGTCATTGCCAAACCAGTAGAAATGCATTTATAGAGTATATCTCGGCAAAATTGTGATTATTTGAAATACAGGATCTTGTCTATTTCTATAACCGCTGATATCTGAAATGCCGCCCGTTCTCTTGAAGTTGTTTCTTGGCTCCCTTGCAGATTATGTCCTGATAAACAAGAGTTTATTGAATTTAGCTGAATTTAAAACTTTTCATGATCAATACAACTGCAACATATATCAATGTTTGATTGAGTTATAGAAAACCATAAACCCTGAAACCTTAAATAAACAAGAGGCCCATGGGCCTTAACGGTCACCTGAGTCTACAGTATTTTTGTTTGTTTGTTGAAATATGTACCAATTTGAGTAAAAAATAGTATAATGTTAACTTAACTTTGTCAGGACCATGAGCTGATCATTCCTAGACCAATTTTAAGTGAGATCGGCCTATTAGAATTTAGTAGCAAAATAGCGGCCATGGCAGCCAAATTGTATTTCTGAAAAATAACAACACTTTGTCAGGACCATGAGCTGATCATTCCTACAAAGTTTCAGTTCAATCGGCCTAGCAGAACTTGACTTTAAGTTTGAAATAG
>NW_018407509.1:1806441-1837467 GCF_002113885.1 Mizuhopecten yessoensis
GACCCGAAAAATAACAACACTTTGTCAGGACCATGAGGTGATCATTCCTACCAATTTTCAGTTCAATCGGCCCAGCAGAACTTGACTTTAAGTTTGAAATGTAAAATGTTAACGGACGACGGACGACGGACGACGACGGACGAAAACGGATAGCAATAGGTCACTTGAGCTAAAGCTCAGGTGACCTAAAAACCATTCAGCCTTTTCGCCGAGTCAACTTTTGATAATGCGATACTTTTTTTTCTTTACATATTTGCTACAGTTCTAACACAAATGGGTTGGAATGGCCAGGCATTTTTAAAGACAGTGATTTATGCAACACAGACCATCTACATCTGTTGAGCAGACGCAGAGCTTCACCACAGCTAGGACAAGCTGGCTGAACTAAATAGCAAAAGACACTTGATCTTACGTCTCCTGCAAATGTAAGTCAAGTGTTATTTGTAAAACGAATTGCTTTAGCAACTTAACCTAGACATATATTGAATTAATGAAGATGGCAACAGGATCACTACTGTCTCTGTTACCATGGGAACTCATAACAATGATTATTGACAGCAATTTGTCAGTCTCCCTGTTCACATATGCTATTAGCAAAAAAAAATAACGAACTTCCGTTTGTTGTGACTGCCAATTTTCGATATAATTAGTAGTTCAGCTTGCAGATCTATAGAAACAGTAAAAGGGATATAGTTGGATCAACGCAAGTATCAAATGGGGGGGGGGGTCAGAATCAATAGGGCAGATCGATGGAAGTTTATGGCAGGTTGGGTGAATGAGAGAAGGAGGGAGAGGGGGAAGAGGGAGAAGGAGAGGGGGAGGGGTTGAGTGGAGGCTTAATGGCGGCTGGGGAGGGGATAAGGGACAGAAAGTGGAGACATGAGGACGTTAAAGTAGTTTGTTTGTACCTGGCGACTGATCCACGTAGGACTCGAACCTGCGACCCAGTGGTGGATGGCTAGTGGTAGCAGAATATCTGACACCTTAACCACTTGGCCACCGTGAGTTTGGCGACCAGGATCAGAAGGGGAATATTTTGGTGGTTGAAGAGTTTGGAAATAACAGGTTCAGCTGGTAGTGGGGAAGTCAATGTAGGGTTTTCAGAATAGTTTTAAACCACTGCTTTCCCTATAGTGACAAATCACATATTTCTGTTTTAAAACTAATAATTATTTATCTCTCATAGATTCAGCTTACGCTCAACCTGAATCAAAATTAAAACTGAAAATACTGAAAATTTACCCTGTATAGGTAAATGGGTTTGAACATAGAGAAAATCGTATCCAAAGAAATAAAATGAAAAAAAGATACTTATTGGTATCATTGACCTTTATAGACAAGTTTTTACTATACATATGGGCCTTTATGGGCAGGTTCTCAGTTTAGTTTTATCCAATACTGCAACATAGTTGTACATAAAATGTCAGTGGGATGGGAAAACAAACTCAGAGCCTTTGTAAATTGTTCAGGTGACCTTTTTAGACAGGTACATGCTATACAGGGGTTACCTTTGACAGGTAATTCATACATAGAGGTGGGCTTAATATATAGGTATATCATATATATTAATGACCTTTATTGACGGGCAATTTATATTACAGATGTGGTCTTTATAGACAGGTACTTCAAATACATCAATGACCTTTATAGACAGGTTATGTATATATAGAGATGGTCTTTATATACAGGTATATTATATATATATATATATATTGATGATCTTTATTGACAGGTATATCATATATTTTAATAATCTTTATAGGCAGGTATATCACATATATTGATGATCTTTATTGACAGGTAATTTATATTACAGATGTGGTTTTTATATACAGGTATATCATATATATTGATGGTCTTTATAGACAGGTACTTCATAAACATTAATGACCTTTATAGACAGGTTATGTATATACACAGATGGTCTTTATATACAGGTTTATCATATATATTGATGATCTCTATTTACAGGTAATTTATATCACAGATGCGGTCTTTATAGACAGGCACTTCCTAAACATTGATGACCTTTATAACCAGATTATGTATACACACAGATGGTCTTTAAAAACAGGTATATCATATATATTAATGATCTCTATTGACAGGTAATTTATATTACAGATGTGGTCTTTATAGACAGGCACTTCCTATACATTGATGACCATTATAGACAGGTTATGTATACACACAGATGGTCTTTATATACAGGTACTTCTTATACAGAAGTACTAGTGGCCCCCTATAGCAGGTCTTACTCTGTCCATATGAATCATTGTGTGTGCAGACATTATTTACGAACCTAGTATTACATTCTTTTACTTCTGAACGCGAAATAACGATTAAATCATTGCTCATGATATTGTGTAACTTTTCTAATAATAGCTTTTTCTGTATTGATTAGAAACATTATGAAACAGTTTCATTATGAAATGTTCAACAACTCAATCCTTTGAAATTCAAAGAATGTTTTTTCTTTTCCATACCAACATCCATTATATAATTTATATACATGGGTATTGAACTGTCAAGACAATTGTCCAGTACACATATATAGAACCTTGAACAGTAAGATAAACAAAAACTTAAGCTGTATATGTCTGCAGATTTAATCTGTGAGCACATGCAAGCATCAAATAAAAATCATGGAGTTGACCTTTTTTATCTGATTTCCCAGAATTGAGCTCGGTACATATGTCGGTTGGAAAATTTGTCGGTCATGGATAGTCTACATAGTCTATTACATGTAGATTTTTCTGTTTACAAAAGAAAGATGTCATTTTCATAAGGATACATGCTAAGTGACTGTTAATTTACCTCCTTTACAAAAGAGCTCTATAATAAGAAAGTTGTTCAACGTCTCATCTTATCAGTAGGGTCATTTGTTTAAAGAATGGATGACACATTTGAAAGGTAAACAGAAACTGATGATGTATTTGAAAGGTACACATGGACTAATGACACAATTTGAAAGGTACACAGGAACTGATGATGAATTTGAAAGGTACACAAGAATTGATGACACATTTGAAAGGTACATAGGAATGTATGGATTAGTAGCACTTAAACAATTCTCAAATATTTGATAATGGTATGTAAACAAATTTAAGGGAGATAAAACAAATCACAGGTATCATGTGTAAGGAAGATACCTCTAACATAAGTCACAAGTTAATGTGTTAGGTAGCATTAACCTTAACTCTCACACAAACCACATGTTTTATGTGTTAGGTAAGCATTAACATTAACTCTCACACAAACCACGGGTGTTATGTGTTAGGTAGCATTAACCTTAACTTTCACACAAACCACAGGTGTTATGTGTTAGGTAGCATTAACATTAACTCTCAGACAAACCACAGGTGTTATGTGTTAGGTAGCATTAACATTAACTCTGACACAAACCACGGGTGTTATGTGTTAGGTAGCATTAACCTTAACTCTCACACACACCACAGGTGTTATGTGTTAGGTAGCATTTACATTAACTCTCACTCAAACCACATGTGTTATGTGTTAGGTAGCATTAACCTTAGCGTTCACACAAACCACAGGTGTTATGTGTTAAGAAGCATTAACATTAACTCTCACACAAACAACAGGTGTTATGTGTTAGGTAGCATTTACATTAACTCTCACACAAACCACATGTGTTCTGTGTTAGGTAGCATTAACCTTAACTCTCACACAAACCACATGTGTTATATGTTAGGTAGCATTAACATTAACTCTCCCACAAACCACATGTGTTATGTGTTAGGTAGCATTAACCTTAGCGTTCACACAAACCACAGGTGTTATGTGTTAGTTAGCATTAACATTAACTCTCACACAAACCCCGGGTGTTATGTGTTAGGTAGCATTAACCTTAACTCTCACACAAATCACAGGTGTTATGTGTTAGGTAGCATTTACATTAACTCTCACACAAACCACATGTGTTATGGGTTAGTTAGCATTAACATTAACTCTCACACAAACAACAGGTGTTATGTGTTAGGTAGCATTTACATTAACTCTCACACAAACCACATGTGTTATGGGTTAGTTAGCATTAACATTAACTCTCACACAAACCAGATGTGTTATGTGTTAGGTAGCATTAACATTAACTCTCACACAATCCACGGGTGTTATGTGTTAGGTAGCATTAACCTTAACTCTCACACAAACCACATGTGTTATGTGTTAGGTAGCATTAACCTTAACTCTCACACAAATCGCAGGTATAATATCTAAGGTAGCATATAACCTTAATTCTAACACAAATCGCAGGTATAATGTGTAAGGTTGCATATAACCTTAATTCACACCAATCCCAGGTATATTGTGTGAGGTAACATATAGCCTAAATCTCACACAAACCACATGTATAACGTGTAAGTTAATTAGCATATAACCTTAACTCTTTCACAAACCATAGGTTAGAGTTTAACATATAACCTTAACTCTTACACAAACCATAGGTTAAAGTTTATTTAGTTCTAGCTATTTTTCATAGATTTATTGAGCTAGTTAATTTCTTTCTACAAATGATAGTGAGCTAGCTATTTATTTCTACATAATTTAGTAAGCTATACTTATTTTCTAATGATTTAGTGAACTTAGCATTTTTTTTTAACTAGCTAGCTAATTTTTTATGATTAAGTGATCAGTCAGCTATTATTTGATATCATTTAGTGAGCTTATTAGTATTGTACATAGTTTGGTGAGCTAGCTGTTTTATACATAATTTAGTGAGCTAGCTGGTGTTTTCTTACATATTTTGTTACCTAAATAATTCATAAATAATTTAGTGAGCTAGCTATTTCTGGGTTGTCGTTGCAGATTTCAACACAATAACAACATGACCATGAAACATTGTACTTTATGACTTCTACCAAACAAAGTTTACCTATTTAACAGGAAGATTGAAAATCATTTTTTGAGGAAAACTTCCATATTTTCATGCTTTACATACAAAAAGTCATGTTAATGCACAAATAATATTTATTTTAGACTCTTACTTACATTTTATTTTTACGTTTCCTGTTGCTGAGGTTGAGAAGCAGGGTAGCTACTGCCAACTCTGCTTTTTTCCAAGCTTTCCATTTCCGGTAAAGTCTTTGCCACAGTAAGCTCATGTTCATTGAATCTTCAGAATTCTTGTATGAAACAAAACACACCTTTAATCTCCAGGTAACTCAGAAGTAATCAATCTAAAACCAATTTACATGTTACCTGTGTTGTCAGATTAGAGAGATACTTAATTCCCAACAGTAGTTAATAAACACTTTTATTGCGCATCAAAGTGTCGGTGCCGTTTAGCCACGAAGCAATGCGAAAAATACATAATTAAGTTGTGGCGACGAGATTAAAGACTGCTGAAAACCCCTGCCTGTACATCCAAATTGGAAGAAAAATGTATCTGGTCTGTGCAATGCAATATGTACCATCTGCAGTGTTGTATCCCCACGGCCTTAGTGAGCTACTGATGCTGGCGTTGACTTTACCCACAGTACTGCCCAGCGCTGTGACGCAAACCCATTCCATTGATTTTAGGAATGACAGTGTCTCCTGCTTCACCGGCTATATCATTAGCTTTCTTATTTTGATACTAATTATTTTTCTTCTGCAAGGTAATGACTTCTAAACCTCTGGCTGGTCAAACAGATATCTCCCAACTGACCACAATGTCTAGTGGTTTTAGAAACATTACATTTATACACAAGGCCCCTTCAACGCAGAGTGTAACTATATATATAAATTCATTATCTTAATGAAATTTTTTAATTTGCTACTGTAAATAAAACCCTCAAAAAGTGCTACTTTAGGATGTACTCCTCTGCGGTTTCAATCATGTTCAAGTCTTGTCTTGATCTCTTGTAAGGGGTTTTGTAATATTTAACAAATTATTGCATATTTTTTTTAAAAAGCAAACACGTGTACATCTGAAAAATAGGTAAAAAATCTAGGTGTTTTTTTGAACTTTTTTCACAAGAATTTAAAAAAAAAAAGACCAATTTGTGGCCATTTTGAAAATGTTTATTTCTTGCGCTTCATGAAAGGCCAAAATTTCACCTTTTTTGACACTTGATTGATCACTTAAATCGTCATTGTGTCACCATTTTTAACTCTAGCAAGTTCATTTTTACTGTACAACTTTATCATGTTCAAATTAATGAAAATAATATGCAACAAAGTGGAAAATAATAATGTGTTTACATATTTAGTGTAACTGAAGCACTTTTGAGTTTTGACCCCGAAATGGTGAAAAAATAACAAAAAGAAGCACATGGACCCCCATTTTTATGGCTGTTTTAGAAGGGAAACCTTTTGTCTTTTGATCCATTAAAAATTCAAAAAAGCTTAATAGCAGAACTTTTAATATTCAACGTTGAATCTGCAAAAAATGGTGAAAAAATGAGTATTTTGTCATCAAAAAATAAGGGGTAGGGGTAACTTAAATTTTGAGTTAAAAGTTAAAGAAGTTTTACTTCCATAATTTAAAAGGAAGTACCATTTTTGTCAATTCTGCAAACATTCATACATATCTGATAAGAACACTTAATCTCTAAACTTTTCACCTGTAAACTTTTCTCCTTATAACACTTAATCTCTAAACTTTTCACCTGTAAACTTTTCTCCTTTGAACACTGAATCTCTAAACTTTTCACCTGTAAACATTTCTCCTTAGAACACTGAATCTCTAAACTTTTCACCTGTAAACATTTCTCCTTAGAACACTGAATCTCTAAACTTTTCACCTGTAAACTTTTCTCCTTAGAACACTAAATCTCTAAACTTTTCACCTGTAAACATTTCTCCTTAGAACACTGAATCTCTAAACTTTTCACCTGTAAACATTTCTCCTTAGAAAACTGAATCTCTAACTTTTTCACCCGTAAACTTTTCTCTTAGAACACTTAATCTCTTAATTTTTCACCTGTAAACATTTCTCCTTAGAACATTTAATCTCTGAATTTTTCACCTGTTAACATTTCTCTTTAGAACACTTAAGTTCTAAACTTTTCACCTGTAAACTTTTCTCCTTAGAAACACTGAATCTCTAAACTTTTCACCTGTAAACATTTCTCCTTAGAACACTGGATCTCTAAACTTTTCCCCTGTAAACATTTCTCCTTAGAACACTGAATCTTTAAATTTTTCACCTATATTTCTCCTTAGAACATTTAATCTCTGAATTTTTCACCTGTAAACATTTCTCTTTAGAACACTTAAGCTCTGAACTTTTCACCTGTAAACTTTTATCCAAAGAACATTTGATTTGTGAACTTTCATCCTTAGAACACTTAATCTATGAACTTTTCACCAGTGAACTTTTATCCTTAGAAACTTTTATTGATGAACACCTAACATTAATGCAATTCGTACTCTGAACATCTATCCTATGAACAACTAACCTACAGACATCAAAGTAGTGAACGTATTGCCTGTGAACAAGAACACTTGAACATCTAACCTGTGAACAATAAACCTACAGACATCAAAGAAGTGAACATATTGCCTGTGAACCAGAACACTTGAATATCTAACCTATGAATAATTAACCTACAGACATCTAAGTAGTGAACATATTGCCTGTGAACCAGAACATTTGAGCATCTAACCTGTGAACAATAAACCTACAGACATCAAAGTAGTGAACATATTGCCTGTGAACCAGAACACTTGAACATCTATTAACCTGTGAACACATGTAACTTTGTGAACATCAGACGGAAAAACATGCAGAAGGAATATATATAGTTTTTGTTATTCATTTTTCAAGTTTACATGAATATGTATGAGTAACATTTAACAAGTTGGCTATAGAAGACAATTGAACAATAATCAAAAGATAAGCTATGTTTTTTATGGGTTTTTTCATTGAAATTTGTACACAGTTTTCAATATAAAACGATCACACATCTTTAACCTTAGATTCAGGGAGTTTCTTTTTATAAAATCCTGAGGCAGTTATCCCTTAAACATAAGAAATACTTTGGTTTTATGGAGATTTGAAAAAAGCTACATCTAGAGAGGTGATGGAGAAGATTTAACCATTTTTACATTTCAAAGACAAAGTATTCTTTTTATGCAGAATCTACTAAGCTGGCCATGTTTACCTTCAGAAAACTGTGGTCGACAATGCATTCGCTCTTGATTCTTATTGACAAGTAAACACAAAATATCTACAATTCAATGTCACCTTTGCCTTAAGGCGGCAAGTATAACGCCCAGTATTTTTTATGTTTATTTTTCAATATTGGTCACGCGTGGGCTAAACCACATGGAGAGTTTTGTAATCAGCCTCTTTCATGAGATCATCAACAGCTAACTATATTATCACTTTATTTCCCCAAAGTCTATTTTTTTCATATTGAGCAGCTTTCAAAGTGATTAATCATCCACTGTAATGTGTTTTTAAACTGTTATTGATTCACCTCCAAACCTCACAAGATTAATCCCAACCTAGATATAAAATCCAGATTTATATATGTGTATAGTTTTGATCAACACATGAAAGTGATTGGTTTTAGAACCTACTAAGCGTTTCCCTCTTTCATATTTGCAACTATACAGGTTTTTTGCACGTTTAAATCATTTACTCAGCTGCAGTTATAATTATAAAGCATATCAAATCCCAAGCAGAAAACCAAAATTACACATGTCGAAGAAATAGAAGAGCGATTGTGTACAGTTGGTCGCACTGATTACTTAGCCATGATTAAAACGAAACGGATCGAGTCTCCGTATAACAACTTACAATACAAATAAACAGCCAAGTACCACTCCTACCTGTATAATGGAATCGCTTTCGGTTTCCATGGTAACCACAGGTAGGCTCCTCGTTGTGTTCAATATATACCTGGCGACTTTGTTTAAGTATACCAAATTATATTGGTATTAGACTCCGTGCTTAGCCAGCCGCAATCCCCTAGAGTAAAATTGACAATCGACGTTAACTTCCCATTAGCTTTCCTTACATCGAGTAAAACCACACTGCACCGCAGCATCCGTACCAAAACATATATATGACCAGGCAGATACAGTAAGGCACCTTGAATCATGATAGACATTCCGACCGTTTATCTTTAAACAAAATCCCATTACTGCTACCGACCGAATGTTACGGAAGGATTAATCTAGGTTTAACGTTTAATGGACGGGGAGGATTAATCTAGGTTTAACGTTTAATGGACGGGGAGGATTAATCCAGGTTTAACGTTTAATGGACGGGATATGTTTTTTCATTTTCTATAAACATGTTTACTATTACGGTATAATTGGTTTTTCCACAGAACTTTTCTCCGGAACTCTTGTAAGCCATGTATTCTAGGCTTTTAAAGTCTTGAATTTTGTTCCTGGATAAAACTAAGTTCCTGAATCTTTACAATTTTTGTTATTTGTCTCGTAAAAGAAAAACGTAATTATTATTCAATATTTGTGAAAATAAACCAATTTTCAAAGTTTGAAGAAGATGATAAATATATTTTTTCTCTATTTTCGAAATGTAAGTACAGTCAAATACAATGTATGTATTAATGTATTAGGAGACCATCTTCAAGAAAAAGTGGTCTCTAAAAGCAGGTGGTCTGTTAACACAGGTTAAGTTCACAAAGAAATCACTTTAATAGAGAACACTGAAAGTGGTCTCTTAACACAGGTGGTCTCTTAACACAGGTGATCTCTTAACACAGGTGGTCTCTTAACACAGGTTGTCTCTTAACACAGGTTCAGTTCACAAAGAAATCACTTCAATAAGGAACATTGAAAGTGGTCTCATAACACAGGTGGTCTCCTAACACAGGTTCAGTTCAGGAAGAAATCACTACAATAGGGAACATTGAACGTGGTCTTAACACAGGTGGTCTCTTAACACAGGTGGTCTTTTAATGGAGGTGGTTGCAGTAGTAGGTTATTATATTGGGGCTAATGGCTGATTCCTTGAACAATTCATTCATGGGCACAATTAACTAAAGGTTTTAAATATCACGATCTCTATCCTTGCTGGCAAGCTTACTTCAAGCTCTATGGTTCGTATTTCCTAAAACTTAGAAAATATCATTAAATTTCGAAGTCACAAACTTCAATTCCATTTTACTTTCAATACGTTTTAGACACCAGGTTATAATCCCAATATTTTAAAAATATTTAAAAAAAAAAAAAAAATGTTATCTTAAAGGTATCATAGCATTATGATGGCTACATAACCACAATCTGCCATCACTTTCGATTCCCTCGTAACTGGTTGAATATTAAAACTGTCATTTAAACACAACAAGCATTTTGATAAGTTGTTCCTGTACAGGTGAACGAAAAAGCACCAATCAGATTTGGTTTTACAGCGAGAGTTGAGCTACTTAACCCTTTCACCACTGTAGACCATAATGGACCCATCCAGATCAATGCATGGTAGAGTCTACTAAAGTTACATAGGGGTGAAAGGATTAAGGACACCTCGATCGGACGTGAAAAGGTATGGGGTTAACTACCTGAGGATATGGGTTTTCTCCAGGTACTCCGGTTTCCTTCCACATTAACATTCACTGTGTGCTAACATTCAGGCCAACAAAAGTAATTATATGAGAACACAATTTGTTTCATAGTTGTTGTAAAATAAATAAAGAATATATATATATATATATATAATAATAAAAAAGTACTAAATGTCATTGTGAAGTATGTAAGTATAGAAAAACAAACGACAGACTAAAATACATGCTGCTTCATCCCTTCACTGGGCTCCACGATGTCACAACATCGTGACGTTACAATTACATGTCATCACACTACAATAATAACGTGACGTGACAAAGTACACAAGAATGGTGGAAAAACTAGCACAACATTTTACTGTGGCCTGTTGAGACTTGGTTTTAAAGTTTTGATTAATTGGTCTTCTTTCTTTTCTCTTAGAATAGTGTCGGATGACACCATATATATCCAATATATAATATATATCCCACGATTTTGAAGCAAATAAGGTTTAATCATTAGGATACCTGTGAACTGGTGAAATGTTGCGAACATCATTTTTACACTAATTTTTAATCAAGAGTCGTGATATCGACTGATTTTGCGCAAAATTATGTTATCTCATTAGGTTAATTTGTATGCTGGTTGTAACGTGTAGCATCATTTTTACACGCTGACGTCAATTACACTAATAACTGACGTATATTCAAATAAGAGACGGATTGTCAAAAGGTTGTTGACAGGTCATATAATAAGGATGATTACGAAACGTGTCTGTTTATTTATATCCACTTCATACTGAAAATTTCCGGAAAATCATCAGAAAAAGTGTATTTATGATATTCCTAATGCAACATAGAGCTTACATTGAAATGAAACCTCAATAATGATAAGCACCAAATTTTAATTTGAAATGGAAGATTACCAGGTTATATTTCTCAAACACGGCAACTTAGACAGGTAAACCAAAGCCAGTTCTCACAAACTGTGTTTTTTTCTATTAATGATCCTGTAACCTTGTCAAAAAATGCAACTATTCATTTGAAACTGATTTTAAAACCTGAATCCCTGATCGTACAACTTTCTAACCAACTGCGCAACTTGGTCAATGGTAGTACTTATCCAAAATGAAATGAAGGGGAGATAACTCAATGTACAATATTCTACAGTGGAATTCTCCAGTGTTTTGCCAGAAGTGGGACAAAAATCCTTAACTTTGACCACTAGGCGTTGAGCTCTAGATATTTTGCCTTACCTTTTTTATTTATCTTCATCCTGAATTTTATAATAAAATTCAGCAGACGACACTTTTTTTTCTGTCACAAATAGATAGTTTTCAATTTCCTTTCATCAGAGTGAAATATATTTTTCTTAATATACAACTGTATCATGAAACCCAAGAAATTGCTCACCTTTCATTTTGAAACTTAACATATATGAACGATATTTACCGTACTTTGGCAACACAAAATTTTACAGTTCATTCTTTTGGAACACAATACAAAAATATCTCTTTTCTGTTAGTACTAAACATGCTAGAAGCATCAGGTGCACTCGTCAATGTAGAGTACAGTAGACAGGGATTATCTAAGATTAAGTAGGAGATAGAATATGTCTGGACTTAACATAATTCTAGTTCTGACAGGTAACATGCCTCACGCAAGATCCCCCTCCCAACTCCCCCCCCCCCAGCTTCCCTTTCTTTCAGCTCTCCCTCCCCTAGCTACCTTCTACCAATACTTCTTATCCTTTGCATTCAACCCTAGCTATTTTCATCTGTATATCTTATATCTTATATCACCTCTTTGACCATCTCTTTAAAACCCTTACCTTTGCCCCTCCCCACCATCGCTCATCACTATCCCATCCCTCCGGAACCCTCTGTGCCCTGTCCCCATGTACAAAATATGTGTCCCTCTCAGTTCTATGGCCCTCCCTAGGTATAACCCCGCTCTTCACCCTTTTTATGTCCCCCTACACCCTCTGACAGTGTATAACCCCTCTTAAGTACCTCCTCCTTATGTTCGCCCCTACCAGTATACGCCCCCTCCCCTCTTCCCTGTCCCTATGTCTGGCCCTTTACCCCCTTACTTACAACTGTATCATGCCGTCCTTATTCATGCCCCCTCCACTTACCAACCACTTTTACGCCCCTCCACTATTCCAGTCCCTATTTATGTACCCTCTACAAACTTACGTCTGTATTTTTAACTAATGCATCTTCAAAGCATAGTTAGCTTAACATAAATAATATTTTTCTATTTGACACATTTTGAAAATACACCAGAAATCAAACATAAAACTGATTGCTAAGGTAGTTTAAGTTATTTGTATCCAAAAAAAGAGTTTTTTTTGTAAAACTGACAAAATTAAAAAAAATATATTGTTTTAAAACTTTTCTTTTTTTCTTCTTTTAAGCTAACAATACATTACACGAATTGGTGCCGACAGCTTTGTCGCAATGTAACTCAGCATAGCTGGAATGAAGTACCTGCTCAAAATACATTCTTACAACAGCGGAAAAAATAAAAAAAACAGTTAACAATTACTTGAAGCTTAGTTTATTTTCGTAAGTCTTTATTTTTTTACGTACCCAGATTCCGGTATTTCTGAGTGTTTGATTGACAAACGTGATTATCCTTGCAAGCTTGTCTGCAGAAATAGACAGAAGGTTGCACGGATAAAAAAATGCACAAACGAGTTGACCCGAAAAGTTCATTCAATGCACTGTACTCCTTTGACACACGCACGCACCTCGAAACACATAAAGTCTTGTACAACACGAAGGCACGCAGAATCGGATTGGAGGGTTTTAGAACGGAACTAATGTTATCTATCTGTAGTGGTCTGGAAGTCCAGGACAACATAAAGATGTATGTGACAGCTCAAGTGAGAGGGGTTTTTTTTGTCATGGTCAAGCACAGACAATTTAATCAGACGAACCCAGAGTCTGAAACACACTGACACCTCATTAGGCCTGCCATTTTGGATTCTGTAAAAAAATATTTCCGGAACAACAAATCTATCCCCATAGATGAAACATTTACCACATCTAAAAAAGAAACAGCTAAATTTCTTTTATAGATAAAAAAAGAAAGATTTTTTCCAGATTGTCAGAATCTGAATATCCATATTAATAGCGTTTTATGATCTTTAAGAAGGAATCGCATTCTAGAATTATGATCATTCATATAGCAGTTTCTATGCCCTCTCCTGGTATATATGGAAACTGCAGATATTTATTTTACTATAGCTGACAAAAAAGATGGATTTTTTTTATCTGTATTTCTTCTTTTTATTGACAACTTCATAAAAGCTCTTTCCAATAGCAATATTTTTTCTGCTAAAAGCAGTTAAGTATATGCTACCTTCCCTATTGAATCTGTGGTTTGTGTTGGAGAGTTCACCCTAGTCATCACAAAAAGCCTTGAAGGTCATTAAAACAGACATGAAGGTCATTACAAGTAATCTTGAAAGTCATTACAAATTACCATCAAGGTCATTAGATTATTCTTGACGGTTATCACAAATAGTCTTGAAGGTCATTATAAACAGCCTTGAAGGTCGTTACATATAGTCTTGAAGGTCATTACAGATAGTCTTGAAGGTCATGACAAATAATCTTGAAGGTCATTACAAATAATCTTAAAGGCCATTACAAATAGTCTTGAAAGTCATTGCAAACAACCTTGAAGGTCATTACAGACAGCCTTGAAGGTCATTACAAATAATATTGAAGGCCATTACAAATAATCTTGAAGGCCATTACAAATAGTCTTAAATGGCATTACAAATAATCTTGAAGGTCATTACAAATAATCTTGAAGGTCATTACAAATAGTCTTAAATGGCATTACAAATAATCTTAAAGGCCATTACAAACAGTCTTGAAGGTCATTACAAATAATCTTGAAGGTCATTACAAATAATCTTAAAGGCCATTACAAATAATCTTGAAGATCATTACAAATAATCTTAAAGGTCATTACAAACAGTCTTGAAGGTCATTACAAATAATCTTGAAGGTCATTACAAACGTCTTGAAAGTCATTACAAATAATCTTGAAGGTCATTACAAATAGTCTTAAATAGCATTACAAACAGTCTTGAAGGTCATAACAAATAATCTTGAAGGTCATTACAAATAATCTTAAAGGCCATTACAAATGATCTTGAAGGTCATTACAAATATTCTTAAAGGTCATTAGAAACAGCCTTGAAAGTCATTACAAATAATCTTGAAGGTCATTACAAACAGTCTTGAAAGTCATTACAAATAATCTTGAAGGTCATTACAAATAGTCTTAAATGGCATTACAAACAGTCTTGAAGGTCATTACAAATAATCTTGAAGGTCATTACAAATAATCTTAAAGGCCATTACAAATAATCTTGAAGGTCATTACAAATAATCTTAAAGGCCATTACAAACAGCCTTGAAGGTCATTACAAATAATCTTAAAGGCCATTACAAACAGCCTTGAAGGTCATTACAAATAATCTTAAAGGCCATTACAAACAGCCTTGAAAGTCATTCCAAATAATCTTGAAGGTCATTACAAACAGTCTTGAAAGTCATTACAAATAATCTTGAAGGTCATTACAAACAGCCTTGAAAATCATTACAATAATCTTGAAGGTCATTACAAACAGTCTTGAAAGTCATTACAAATAATCTTGAAGGTCATTACAAACAGCCTTGAAGGTCATTACAAATAATTTTGAAAGTCATAACAAACATTGTCATTAATTAACTAATCATTAACATGTGTTAAAACAAATATTATTAACTATTACCTTAGTAAGTACAAATAAAACAAATCTGGCAAGGAATGCGATTTGTAAGTAAAAAAGACCATGATGAAAGTTGAATGAATTATCCCAATACCACTACTAAATGAGCCACGGGGCCCATGGCAGTCACGCTACAGTTACATCCAAAGCAAAATTGAGGGGATATTACTCTAATTATATAAAACTACAGTGGAACGGGGATCCTTAAGTTGGTCATCATATTCAGTACTTCTTTAGAAATACACTATACAGGAAATGTTCATTGGAGAGGCTCAAAGTGTTTACATTAAAAGTCAATGTAAGACATCATAATTGGAAATAGCACATATAGAGATGTATTTTCTTAAGTAGATTCTGTTATAGAATGTACACTCTACAACCCAGTGCAAGTGGCTGTATTTCTGGTACAGATAAGTCATTTGTAAAAAAAAACTAGTTAGCTTTACATAATAATTACAATTTGTTTCAAGAATATATTTTTTATCCTTGCTATTAAAAAATCTCAAATGTTTTCTTCTTGTCTGTCTGTGTGGAAATCAACCTCGAAAAATGTTTTTATAATGTCAGAAATGTTTGAAATATTTAAGAAATAATCAATGTCAAAAAATTCCAATTTTATTGAACTAAGCTAACAATACTAAGACAAAATCTGTTCCAGCTCCTCACCAGGTATTGTAACTGACAACACCTGCGAGCTATTTTAAGTAACATCATACCAATTGCTGCACATTTTACTCCGTCTCATTAGGTTTGGCGTAATTGACAACACTAATCAATATACAAATCAGTAGTCGCCCTCAAGTTAGGAGCTGTATATATGTATTTATCTGGAAAAGCTAAGAAATACATGGGTTACAATGATCCTAAGCTTTTTTTATACTTCACTCTTCTTCCTTTGTCCTCATGGTGCCTGTAGTCTTCCGTCCAATTCCAGCCTTGTTAAAATTAAAATGTGGATGTTAATTTTGTCATCTTTGGCATTAGTTCCTTGTTGATAAATTAACATCTGTGTTTTAATCGGACTGATCCTATCCTCCCACTCTATCCTTTTCTTATATCCAAAACTCCTCAAGTTTAGAGTTTGTATGAAATCCTCCATCAGTTAAGCTTACTTGTCTCACTGCACTGTGGCTTTTCATATACACAGTTACCTCCCCTTAATATTTTTCGGCTACTGCCCGCTACACCCCAGACTGTTTTCCCTCTCTTCTTTGGCCTCACACTCCCCAAAACTGATTTCCCTCTCTTTTATAGCCCCACAATCCCCCAAACTGATTTCCCTCTCTTCTATAGCCCCATACTCCCCAAAAGTTTCCCTCTCTTCTATAGCCTCACTCTCCCCCAAACCGATTTCCCAGTCTCTTCTATGGCCTCACACTCTCCCAAACTGTTTGCCCTCTCTTCTTTGACCTCACACTTTCCAAGACTGTTTTACCTCTCTTCTAAGGCCTCGGACTCCCCTAGACTGTTTTCCCTCTCTTCTTTGGCCTCACACTCCCCAAGACTGTTTTACCTCTCTCTCTGTTCTCACACTCCCCAAAGACTGTTTTACCTCTCTTCTAAGGCCTCAGACTCCCCTAGACTGTTTTCCCTCACTTCTTTGGCCTCACACTCCCCCAAGACTGTTTTACCTCTCTCTGTGTTCTCACACTCCCCAAGACTGTTTTACCTCTCTCTGTGTTCTCATACTCCCCCAAGACAGTTTTCCTTCACTTCTATGGCCTCACACTCCGCCCAGACTGTTTTCCCTCTCTTCTATGGTTTCACACTCTGTCCAGTCTGTTTTCCTGCTCTTCTACGGCCTCATTCCCTCCCATTCTGTTTTCCCTCTATTTATCCCTAACATCTCCCCACACCTCTGCAACCTCACCCACCCCCTACAAACATCTGTGACCCCTGACCCCCGAAGCTGATGAGGTTTAGAACTAAATGGCAGCGCCTGTGGCATAATATTAGAATAGAACCAATTCTATCGCTTCTAATTCAAAATGACGTGTACAGAAGAAGCAGGGCGGAAAATAATTCACGTGACCTTTGACCCTAGCCAATGACTTCCAAGGTCTTATGCTACAGTAGGTGGGATATGTGATAGGTGAAATTTGATTATCTGGTTTAGAGATATTATTTAACAGAGGAAATTTGCGCACGACTTTCCTTTTCCTGTCATTCAATATGACAGTCATATTACTCAGAACGTCTAGAACCTTCATATATACAACAGAATTGTTTTGCCAGGCGTTTCATTTACACACAGTTTCAAGTCTACACTGCACTGGAGATTTATGCCATTTCACACCCTGAAATTATAGCTTTATCAACTTTTTCCTTTGAATTTCTGTTTTGTATTTGTATTGTTCAACAGCTTACTGACAATTCAAGTCATATTGCAGACCAACTTCAGGTGGGGGGAAATCAGGAATTTTAGATAGTATCTGAATCGCAACAGAAGTATCACTCCATTGGAAAACAGTTACTGTAAAATCAAATATTTTTTGTAAAGCCTAAATTTTGTGGTCTCTCCTATACAAAATCCCCATTTCATGGGTATAGGTAATTGTTGATTACAAGTACCCACTCATAATGAAGAATCGCTTTATATCAAGCATGGACCTATGAATTTGTAGACAAAGTGTAACCATTAAATAATAAAAAAAAAAAAAAAAATGATATGTTATTTGATATGTACAGTATAGTATTGGGACATTACTCATAAGTATGTGTACAGTCCTTTAACCTTTTCAAGTTTCCATAATAGTTGTGTGTATTACAAAATCATATTGTATCATCAGATATCAAGAGGAATTTCCTATTAAAAATTTTGATGTCCTTCTTAGTTTTCAGTCCTTTGGCAGCTGGAGATAGCGTATTCCTTATGAGAGAAAGAAAACATAAGATATAATGTGAGGTATGATATTTTGATGTATAGAGGTGTAAACAAACAATACATGTAGCCTGTTATGCTTTTCTATGTACACACCATTAAAGGTAAGATCATAACCAAGTTTGTTTTTTGTCTAAAACTAAGTTTGTGTTTTGCCGAAACAGTTTTGTGTACTAATCCAAAAAACAACAGCTTTAAGGATTCAGGCAGCATGAACGTCAAGATGAATCCCAAAACGATGTTAAACAGCTCTGCCGAAAAAAACAGCTTACAGATCTCTCATTATGGAACTCTTCAGTAAATGGGAGTAAAACTGTAAGGTGGCATACATCATTAAATGATCTAGAGTTTATAACAACAAAAAAATGTTTCTTCAATTCATAGTCTTTTTTCCTTTTAGTTTTTTAATAGTCATTGCTTTGAACTGATGATTTTTAACTAGTAATCGTTTTTAACTGATGATTTTTAACTAGTAATCATTTTTAACTGATGATTTTTAACTAGTAATCGTTTTTAACTGATGATTTTTAACCAGTAATCGTTTTAAACTGATGATTTTTAACCAGTAATCATTTTTAACTGATGATTTTTAACAAGTAATCATTTTTAACTGATGACTTTTTAACTAGTAATCGGTTTTAACTGATGACTTTTTAACTAGTAATCGGTTTTAACTGATGACTTTTTAACTAGTAATCGGTTTTAACTGATGACTTTTTAACTAGTAATCGGTTTTAACTGATGACTTTTTAACTAGTAATCGGTTTTAACTGATGACTTTTTAACTAGTAATCGGTTTTAACTGATGACTTTTTAACTAGTAATCGGTTTTAACTGATGACTTTTTAACTAGTAATCGGTTTTAACTGATGACTTTTTAACTAGTAATCGCTTTTAACTGATGATTTTTTAACTAGTAATCGTTTTTAACTGATGACTTTTTAACTAGTTATCGTTTTTAACTGATGACTTTTTAAATAGTCGTTATTTTGTTCTGATGATTTTTAAATCGTCCTAAATTGGTATATGGCAAAACAGTGACATCACAACAAACTATCACATAAATATTTGGGTTATATAAGAGGGACTTGAGCGAGTCTAGGTCTTAGCGGTCAGAGTGTGGTCAGTCTCATTATTGCCTTGTCAAATAGTATTCCCTGATCACATCAGAAGTGTCCAGCCGCAGGTCAGCCATCTCGAGGGCGGTCAGCTGAGTGTCTCGTGCACGGCCACCCTCTGCCTTACATCAACTCCACATCCACATGAATAGCCGACTATTTTTATCCTCAAATTGGCTCTGGGACCATTATTGAGATGTGCTCACTTTGCTGACATCCGAAAGCAGCAAAAAATACTGAGATTACATACATACAGTGTATCACCTATCGATGCACAACGCAAGTCTCATCTATAGCCCTTCGACCGCTGACAATTACAAACAGAACATTCCGAATCTCATACAAACAAACACACTCGGGTCCTCCTCAAGGGAGATCAATTTCCAGTCCTGTTTAAATATTTGCTCTTCTAATACAATATTTTTTTGTCAGGTTTGGATACAAAAACAGTCTAGTTCATCTCAAACACAGGACGGAAAGCAGACTCTGGCCATCAGCACCACACAAGCCGTCAGCTGTCAGAGCCAGTACACTAGCCCCTTCGGCGTCTCCAGCTAACTTGTTTGTGAACATGCGAACAATCTCATTCGCAGCCCAAATGAAAACACTTAAACTGTTTACAGCAACACCTGTAACCAAACATGCTTAATGCTTTGTGCCTTGAAAAAAAATATTATAGAAATTGGTAAAAATACCTGATAGTCCCATTGACATATTGATTCCGCATGCTTAGTTCACGAATTTCTATCGAAGTGCGTGTGTACGTACATAGTACATGCAGCACCACAGCCCTTTGTAAGTGCAGACGATTTTGTCTCCAATAAAACGTAATTTTAGACCTGTTCCAAAAGACATAAAAACCTAACTGCTGTATTATATTAATCTGTAATCATAAACAATGTGTTTAATAAAAATAAGCTTTAATGATATTGTGATAAGCCACACAAAATTCTGATTTTTTTTTATTTCGCACCTTGATTGTTATTTGAGAAATAAAATAATAGGCCATATCACCAAACAGCATTTAGAAATAATTTCTTCCCAAAACTATCTTAAAGATTGTTTATCATTGTTTTTTGGCAAAATCTCATTATTAGCAGGCTAGCTTCTAGGCTATCAAGATGGACATTTTTAAGTATTTCAAAATGCAATGAGACTGCTCTAGTATATCATACTGTATAATATATATTGAATGCAAAGGTAGAGACAAGGTAAAATCTGAGAACCCTTGAATTTTAAAGTAGTCATGTCCTTATACCACACAAACAAATCCATGTATGGCTGGATGGCTTCTAGGCAATCAAGATGGGGATTTTGAAGCATCTCAAAATGCAATGAGACTGCTCTAAAATGGTATACTGTATAATATATATATCTTGTTTTTAAATGCACTAAAACAAACCATGCATGTCTGTAATGTTTAAGAAAATCAGTGAGAATTCAGTTATAATCACAAAGAAGAGTTCCACAAGGGTTTTTTTATTCGGAGTAATCTCCCTTATGTATAGAATAATGTAGCAACCAAAAGGACTTGTTCTGACTAAGAGTAACCTCCCCTGGCAAGATATGTATCTTTCAATGTTGATTTTCATTTTCATAGACTTTAATTTGTTGCCCGTAAATTGAGTTCTCATTTTTGGATAGCAACATTGATTAAGGATCACCGGTATACGTACCGCTTTCAAAAACCACAACTATGCACTGTATTTTGCCAGCATGACTAAATCATTACTGGAGAGGAAACCATAACCTTTTGGAACTTTTGTGAAAAAGAAAACTTAAAAAGAGATAACAAAAACTTAATACAAATGGGGGCTCTCAGTCTTACGTCGGCTAACATAATCGTTCCATTTTGGCTTTAAATTCTTGGGGAATTTTACCCCCAATCTCTTAAATAGATTATTACTTCACTTTATCTGTAGCCAGTTTTCTCATGGAAAATTTAATAGATATATTCTCTGGGGTGGCTATGAGTCTAGTCGCTTCTCTGGATTCCTCCAGAGTCTAGTGACTTCTCTTGCCTTCTTCGGAGTCTAGCGTTTCCAATTCATAGTCTTTTATAGCTTCTCCATGGATATTAGGAGTCTAGTCACTTCTCTGGAGTCTTTCAGAGTCTAGCTGCTTCTCTTGTTTTCTTTGGAGTCTAGCTCGCATTCTTTATCAAGCTTCTCTGTGACTTCACAGAGTCTAGCTTCCTTTAAAATCTTTTGAAAAGAATTTGTTACCATAAGTAGGTTTGTTATAGAGTGAGTAGCCCCTGATACGCCAAATGTTTGCAGTAGGTTTTAGTACTTATTCTTTGCTTGCACATACATATCTGTGTCTTAACTCAAGAAATAAACAGGTTAACTCTTTCATTGTGTGAAGTTATGTATAAAGTGCAGCTTGATTTTTGGTTTGGTTTGTTTGTGTTTTATGTCCTATCAACAGCTATGATCATTTAAGGACGTGCCAGGTTTTGGTGGTGGATTAAAGCCAGAGTTCCCGGAGAAAAATCACGGTCCTATGGCTTGTACCTGGCGACTGACCACGTAGGCCTCGAACCCGTGACCCAGTGGTGGAGGACTAATGGTAGCAGAATGTCAGACGCCTTAACCACTTGGTTACCGCTGCCCCCCCCCCCCCCCCCCCCCCCCCCCCCCCCCCCCCCCCATCCGACAAGGACAAGGGAGCCATAAATATAGGCTTGAAAGTGTAAAGTACAACTGCTGCAGTTTTTAATTTCTATTTCCAAACATTCCAATTAGAAACAAGAATTATTATGTAAAATGCCTTTCAAAGGGTTCTTTTTATGGAATACTTTTTTTGAAAAGGACTTAACTCATTCACCCATGAAATTTCATAATGAACTATTCCAACCGTTGAATTGGAAGAGTTCAAATGTGTCTTCAGGGGTGTTTGAGTTAAAAAACTATTTCCTTATAGTGCAGTCTAACTTGTTGGTGGTACCCTTTCCCTCAGCCAAATGTCAGTCACATTAACTTTAACACATTTTGAAACAGCGTCTGTTGTGTTCACAAGAAATAAATTTTCCTAATCTGTAATGAAATAGACGACAGTCACCATTCCAAATCTAATAAAAACAAGTGTTTTCCAGGAATTTATCGTTGTTACAAAAATGTCTAGACAAAGTGCTATTAAATACTATCCATTATATCTTTTACATATTTTCCTCTGGAACCATTGCACCCGTTTTTACTAGCATGCCAAATCATAACATCAATTTATCATTGAAGTGCTTTCAGTTGGCATTCATAGACAATATGAATGCCAATGTGTGGCAAATTCCCTGAAGTGCATTGGCATGAAGTGCTTTGGTTTTCATAAAAAATATTTTGACTTAACGGTTTCAATCCCCAAAACCTCTTTATTATAAGCAAGAGTGCTTAAGGTTACTATTAACACTGCAGCAGTTGTAAAGGTGAAGAAGAGTTCTGCTTGAAGTTTTTTCAGCTATATAGAAGAAGATGAAGCTACCCAAAAAGAGTAACTCCCCTTGTCAACTTTTTCATAGGCTTGGCACATCATCCATTGGAACATAGATGTCAACCTCTGAAACCTCCATTGAGGGATATCTCCCTCATTCCACAGTTCCAATGAGGGAGAAAGTGTGTGAAACACGACTGAAACTGCTTTGGTCAATTTATCTTTCCCTTTTTATGTTTCAAAGTAACTTTTTTTAACTGTTTCAAAAAGCATTCATTTGATTCAGACACACTTGTTATGATTATTACACACACCCTGCAGTAACTCGAATATCATATGACCACAGGATGTAGATTTTGAGTTTCTGTGAGTGTGGACTTGATTGAGGGAGGGAGATTGGTAAATTTTGGTCAAAATGAGAAAGTCAGTTAATTTCCCTGCTAGTGAGGGATGTTGGATCTATTTTTTATGCTTTGTAGTTATAACTCGTAGATGGAAACCTTGATAAAGGGTAGGATTTATAATGGAATGGTCCAAAGGGTGACCCCAGGTTTTTTGTGTCTTCTTTTTTATTCCTATTTTCAAAATTCAATTTAGAACAATGGTATTTCTGTAAAAAAAATGCATGGTAACATGCAATTTTTATAAAATAGTTCTTTTGAAAAGGCCTTAAACAAGTATTTCACAGTAGTGACCATAATTATATTATAATTTAACTTGTTGATTCCCTTTACCTTAAGAACTGCCATACAAGTCATGGTATTTGATATATTTATACTTTTCTGCAACATTATTTTGTGAAAATTTCAAAATATTCTAATATTCCAAAAAGGTCCAAACATCCTTTAATGGTTTTTTGTGTGAATATTGAGGAAATTTTTAAGGCTTTGCTTGTATATATCAGAAATGTTTTGGACACTTCACCTTATTTTCATTAGGTGTATGGCAATACCTTTCTATATCCTTTCTATGATGAGTTCATTTATGAGAGCATGAACTGCAACTGCTATATCCAGTGTATGAATACATAGCCTGAGCACTGCTGCTACAATTGTGTCACTTTACACACTCGGAATATAGTTCTTTAAAAGACGTTATTTAAAATGTTCCCAAGCTCTCTTTAATCAACGCCAATTTAATATGACTATTCTACTTATTTCAAATATATTTTAATATATTTTCACAAATTAAAAACATTGTGAATGAATCAGATATGAACACTTCATGTTATCTTTCAATTTTGTGCGAGAAAAAGCATGTGGCGTCAGCTGTTCCTCTGTTGCTGTTCCAGTTTTTAACCTGGCCACGCCAACAACAATGGGAAGTTTTGAAATGTAGGAAAAACCACTAATGCTATTTGCATTTGTTGTATAAAATCAAAAACGTAAACAATAAACGGCATAGATGAGGCAGACCTACAGCACACAGAGATAAGTTTGTCTGCGACAGCCCGACATATGATAGTCATAACAGAATATCTGGCACATCAAAGCAGTTTATCTTTAAAGTAAACTCATTTAAAAAGAAAGTGTGTTTTTCAGTAAGGCAGCATAAACCCTTAAATCAAGTTGATAATTATTATCACAATTTTTCCTTAGCTGTTTTTCAACGGTGCCATGATGTTGACTTGCTGGTAAAATGCTCAAGCAAAGAAATGGCCATAACAGGCCCCCATAAAAATTGTGCAAAGTAACGGCAGACTTGTATCCAACGATATCAAGTTAAAGATTCATAAATAAGGCTGAGGAGTGCTAAGTTTGCCTTTTACAGATATTTTGTCTGTCTGGCTTAACCAACCTATAATCAGATCCTATTAGCAAGCCCATCTAGCGCCATTACTTACTGAAGCATTTCATACCGTTACCTGCTCGCTTCACTAACCACCCCTACAGATATCTTTCTCCGCAACTAATGAGAATGTATTTGTTTGAAAACTCTCCGTTCCAATTCGCAAAAGCATTGTTAGCTTCGACATATGTCTCTGAAAAAATCAGAAACTATTTTTTCCCCGCAAGTGCATAAATATATTCAAATAGTTTATGTATCTTAAAACAAACATTCTGAAATTCCCCATACAGATGTAGATTTTATTTTTCTAATTTCGATTTAAAAAAAAAAAATCTTAAATCAAAATTTCATCAAAATTTAACATTTAGCTCATGAGTTTGGAACAACCAGACCATTAGGGAGACATATACATAAGGTGATTATTTTAAAACAAAATTTAATAACTGAAATTAATAAAAAAAAAAAATCAAAACTATCACAAAATTCCTTTAAACTATTCAAGCTTCAAAAATTATTAATTATGCACATATCTTTTTTAAACGATAAAACTTGAGACAAAACTAATTTCATAAAGAGTGATTTTTAAGATGACAATCCTTTGAGAAGATGAGTCAAGTGACCTAAAAATATAACAAGGTTAGCGGACAGATAAATGCATTAGGCTTTTCGTATCGACCCTGATTGGGCAGTGAAACTCATA
Organism: Mizuhopecten yessoensis; assembly: GCF_002113885.1. Lineage (NCBI taxonomy): Eukaryota > Metazoa > Mollusca > Bivalvia > Pectinida > Pectinidae > Mizuhopecten > Mizuhopecten yessoensis. The sequence continues at coordinate 1,831,610 of NW_018407509.1, forward strand.
TATGTCAGCAAATATTGGTGTCAATAATATTCTGTTCCTTTGTAACATAACATGATCAGCGGCATTAACATTTTCTAGTTCTATAACATTGAGAATCAATGGCAATAACATTCTGTATCTCTATAACATGGAAGATTGGTGGCAATAAAATTTTCTAGTTTTATAACATTGAGGAAAGTGGCAATAACATTCTATAGCTTTATAACATAGCTAGAGGTTCTGTGACAGAAACATTCTGTAGTTTTATAACATTGAGGATCTGTGACAGAAACATTCTGTAGTTTTATAACATTGAGGACCTGTGACAGAAACATTCTGTAGTTTTATAACATAGAGGATCTGTGACAGAAACATTCTGTAGTTTTATAACATAGAGGATCTGTGACAGAAACATTCTGTAGTTTTATAACATAGAGGATCTGTGACAGAAACATTCTGTAGTTTTATAACATAGAGGATCTGTGACAGAAACATTCTGTAGTTTTATAACATAGAGGATCTGTGACAGAAACATTCTGTAGTTTTATAACATAGAGGATCTGTGACAGAAACATTCTGTAGTTTTATAACATAGAGGATCTGTGACAGAAACATTCTGTAGTTTTATAACATAGAGGATCTGTGACAGAAACATTCTGTAGTTTTATAACATAGAGGATCTGTGACAGAAACATTCTGTAGTTTTATAACATAGAGGATCTGTGACAGAAACATTCTGTAGTTTTATAACATAGAGGATCTGTGACAGAAACATTCTGTAGTTTTATAACATAGAGGATCTGTGACAGAAACATTCTGTAGTTTTATAACATAGAGGATCTGTGACAGAAACATTCTGTAGTTTTATAACATAGAGGATCTGTGACAGAAACATTCTGTAGTTTTATAACATAGAGGATCTGTGACAGAAACATTCTGTAGTTTTATAACATAGAGGATCTGTGACAGAAACATTCTGTAGTTTTATAACATAGAGGATCTGTGACAGAAACATTCTGTAGTTTTATAACATAGAGGATCTGTGACAGAAACATTCTGTAGTTTTATAACATAGAGGATCTGTGACAGAAACATTCTGTAGTTTTATAACATAGAGGATCTGTGACAGAAACATTCTGTAGTTTTATAACATAGAGGATCTGTGACAGAAACATTCTGTAGTTTTATAACATTGAGGATCTGTGACAGAAACATTCTGTAGTTTTATAACATAGAGGATCTGTGACAGAAACATTCTGTAGTTTTATAACATAGAGGATCTGTGACAGAAACATTCTGTAGTTTTATAACATAGAGGATCTGTGACAGAAACATTCTGTAGTTTTATAACATAGAGGATCTGTGACAGAAACATTCTGTAGTTTTATAACATAGAGGATCTGTGACAGAAACATTCTGTAGTTTTATAACATAGAGGATCTGTGACAGAAACATTCTGTAGTTTTATAACATAGAGGATCTGTGACAGAAACATTCTGTAGTTTTATAACATAGAGGATCTGTGACAGAAACATTCTGTAGTTTTATAACATAGAGGATCTGTGACAGAAACATTCTGTAGTTTTATAACATAGAGGATCTGTGACAGAAACATTCTGTAGTTTTATAACATAGAGGATCTGTGACAGAAACATTCTGTAGTTTTATAACATAGAGGATCTGTGACAGAAACATTCTGTAGTTTTATAACATAGAGGATCTGTGACAGAAACATTCTGTAGTTTTATAACATAGAGGATCTGTGACAGAAACATTCTGTAGTTTTATAACATAGAGGATCTGTGACAGAAACATTCTGTAGTTTTATAACATAGAGGATCTGTGACAGAAACATTCTGTAGTTTTATAACATAGAGGATCTGTGACAGAAACATTCTGTAGTTTTATAACATTGAGGATCTGTGACAGAAACATTCTGTAGTTTTATAACATAGAGGATCTGTGACAGAAACATTCTGTAGTTTTATAACATAGAGGTTCTGTGACAGAAACATTCTGTAGTTTTATAACATTGAGGATCTGTGACAGAAACATTCTGTAGTTTTATAACATTGAGGATCTGTGACAGAAACACTCTGTAGTTTTATAACATAGAGGTTCTTTGACAGAAACATTCTGTAGTTTTATAACATTGAGGATCTGTGACAGAAAAATTCTGTAGTTTTATAACATACTCGGAGGTTCTTTGACAGAAACATTCTGTAGTTTTATAACATTGAGGATCTGTGACAGAAACATTCTGTAGTTTTATAACATAGAGGATCTGTGACAGAAACATTCTGTAGTTTTATAGCATTGAGAATCGGTGGTAAAAACATAATGTATCTTTATAACACTGAGGATTGGCGTCAATAAAAATCCTACAACTTTATTACATTGAGGATTGGTTACAATTACATTTTGTAGTTTTATTACATGGAGCATGACATCTACTGTCTCTGATGTGTCTATCGAAACACGTCCATCCACTTAATGGATAATTAACTTGTTTGCTGGTAAGTTGACAGAAAATACTTATAAACTGATAGACTCTATATGAAATGTCTTCATATTTAGATGCAATATTGTAATATATGACATTTTTGTTGTTCGGAGATCATTAATAGTTTTGTTTTCTCCCGAGAATGCTAATTACCTCAGGATTTTATATTCTATCAATTTCCATATATGGAAGAAAGGTAAAATATGACAATTTTCTTGTTCTGGGATTAATTCTAAGTAGTCTTGTTTTCTCCCGAGACACTTAACCCTTTCAACACTGTAGACTGTAATGGACTCATCCAGATCAGTGCATGGTAGAGTCTACTAAAGTTACATAGGGGTGAAAGGGTTAATAACCTGAAGATTTTATATTCTGCGCCTTATTTTTCGGCAAAAACACTTAAAATATGACAAACATGTATTCCTCCCAATGTCTTCGTATATGAAACACTAAACACTCTAATTATTTATTTATAATTTTCATTTCCTGAATCTTTTTATCTGCTTAACCAGCTACCGCAAATCTGACGAGAAAGAGGATTATCGGCGATAACAACATGCCTTGATTATGATCGGGCCATATTTGGTTCTGTTACCAAATACAGAATGAAATGATGACCTAATCAAGGCAAATTCTTTTTTGGATCATAATTATGACCTTGTTTTGAGTAATTGAGTTCGTTTATTTTAAGCTTTTATGGTATTTGGAGTTGATATTTATTATTACACATTATGAAGACAAGTCCTTTTAACACAAATACAAAGAGGCATTTCATTCCAAGTACATTTTTGATTTCAAGGTCAGCTGTTTGGTAATTCTGTATACCAAAGGTAAACAAATATATACAGGAAAATGAGGTTCTATACACATAATGTTCCTGTATTTTTACAGGATGGTGAAAATATCTGTACACTTAATGTTCCTGTATTTTTACAGGATGGTGAAGATATCTGTACACTTAATGTTCCTGTATTTTTACAGGATGGTGAAAATATCTGTACACTTAATGTTCCTGTATTTTTACAGGATGGTGAAGATATCTGTACACTTAATGTTCCTGTATTTTTACAGGATGGTGAAAATATCTGTACACTTAATGTTCCTGTATTTTTACAGGATGGTGAAGATATCTGTACACTTAATGTTCCTGTATTTTTACAGGATGGTGAAAATATCTGTACACTTAATGTTCCTGTATTTTTACAGGATGGTGAAGATATCTGTACACTTAATGTTCCTGTATTTTTACAGGATGGTGAAGATATCTGACATGTACAAATGTTCTTGTATATTTACAGGAAGGTGAATTTCTATACACACATTTGTAAGTTCTTGTTTATTTCGAGGAAGGTAAAGCATATCTCCATACATTTTTAAGTTCCAGGGTATTTACAGAAATGTGAAGTTTGATATACACAATTTTTGCTGTATATTAACAGGGAAGTGAAATTCTCAGTACAAATGTTCCTGTATACACATTTTTACAGGAAGGTGAAGTTTTATAAACACAAAGTTCCTGCATATTAACTCATTCACCCCTGAAGACACATTTGAACTCTTCCAATTCAAAGGTCGGAATAGTTCATTATGAAATTTGAGGGGTGAATGAGTTAACAGGAAGGTGAAATTTTGTTTGACCTAATTATGTTATTGTGGATGTGAAAGATGATGACCTAACTCTTTTATCGTGGATGAAACAAATGTTGACTAAATTCTTTGGATTTCTGAAGGTATGTTGATCTGATCTTGCTGTGGTGGTTGAATAAAAAGTGTTGAGCTTACCCTGTTATGGTAGGTGTGAACAGGCTATCTGACCGGGAGAGTCCCGCTCTGACCTCTCTGACCTTCGTTGAGACCGTGAGAGTTGAAGGAAGTGGTGCTTCGTTTACAGCAGACACGAAGTCCTCGAAGCAGTACAGCTCCGGTTCAGTACTACCGCTATCCTCCTGGCTACAAACACAGAACATATGACATTAAGTAAGTGATACAACAGTCTAACACAACTCTACTGACATCTTACTTTACTGACACCTGAGTCTAATGACATCCTATAATACAGTGAAACCTGGCTTTACTGACACCTGAGTCTAATGACATCCTATAATACAGTGAAACCTGGCTTTAATGACACCCTGAGTTTAATGACATCCTGTAATACAGTGAAACCTTAGTTTAAAGACATCCTGTATTCAACGGTTATCTATAGATTAGCATGTATATATAATATGAGGGAATTATACTAGAAAATATGTCTTTACGACACAGATGCCAAGCTTTCTTACGTAAGAAATAAGCAAGGTCACAGAGTTCAAGGTCAAAGGTCAAAGGTCAAGGTAACAAAAGGTCATACAACATGCTTTACTCTTAGGGGAGCATAAGAATGTAAAGTTATTTCGTCTTTGCGTATTGCAGAGTTATCTTCTCTTGTGAGCAGGTATTGATTGTTATGTCATTGGTTTGTATGAGAAAATTACGTTGTTTTCTTAAAAATTGATGACGTTACTCTCACAAACAAATGACTTAACAATCAATACCTGCTCACAATACGAAAAGACTGAATATGGTCCTATCTGCAATACTTAGTCCAGAACTGACCGCAATGCAAACAAGAGGCCCATGGGCCTTAACGGTCACCTGAGTCTATAGTATTTATTTTTGTTGTTGAAATATGTACCAATTTGAGTAAAAAATAGTATAATGTTAACTTAACTTTGTCAGGACCATGAGCTGATCATTCCTAGACCAATTTTAAGTGAGATCGGCCTATTAGAACTTAGTAGCAAAATAGCGGCCATGGCAGCCAAATTGTATTTCTGATTGACCCGAAAAATAACAACACTTTGTCAGGACCATGATTCGATCATTCCTACAAAGTTTCAGTTCAATCGGCCAAGTAGATCTTTACTTTAAGTTTGAAATAGTTTACCAAAATGGCAGCTGTGGTGGCCATATTGGATTTCTGATCGACCTGAAAAATAACAACACTTTGTCAGGACCATGAGTCAATCATTCCTACAAAGTTTCAGTTCAATCGGCCTAGCAGAACTTGACTTTAAGTTTGAAATATGTTTTCAAAATGGTGGCCGTGGCGGCCATATTGGATTTATGATTGACCTGAAAAATAACAACACTTTGTCAGGACCATGAGTCGATCATTCCTACAAACTTTAAGTTCAATCGGTCCAGCAGAACTTGACTTTAAGTTTGAAATAGGTTTTCAAAATGGCGGCCGTGGTGGCCATATTGGATTTCTGATCGACCCAAAAAATAACAACACTTTGTCAGGACCATGAGGCGATCATTCCTACCAACTTTCAGTTCAATCGGTCCAGCAGAACTTGACTTTAAGTTTGAAATAGGTTTTCAAAATGGTGGC
>NW_018407509.1:1838480-1858461 GCF_002113885.1 Mizuhopecten yessoensis
TATTCTAACACGATTCGTTTGCAACGCGTGTTTTGATTGGATACGGACCATGTTCTAATCTGCGATAGAATCATGATCAATTGTGTTAAGCTCCTCCCATCGCACTTAAGCCCCGCCCCTTTTATAACCAAAACAATATGGCGTCATCTTAGCGAAATCCCGCTGATAAGGCTAGTAGGCAACAGAACAGAAACGACCGATGAAATGTATTTGTTGAATGAATTAAAAAGTAAAAAGTACACATTCCTTGTTCTTACCTCCATTTATTACTGAAACGTTCGTTCCATCCGTGTGAAGGCATCTATTTAGATCCGAAATCAAATGTTGTTTCACATGTGTCGTATGCATTTACACAAAACTCTTCACAAATCTATACAAATAATCACCGATTTTGTCGATAAGCACAGATTGGTATGCATACTGACATGGAAATGTAAGAACTTGGTCAATTTTAATCCAAGTGTGTCGTATAAGCTTCGGTAACAGGACGTTCATGAGCAATCCAAATATTCCGCCTCGTCAACATACAGATTGAACGCTCGCCAGTATGGGCGGGGCCAAATGACCAACTTTTGAAAGCTTTTTTCCGATTGGTCAGTCCGCTGCAGAATGACACGTTGCCAGTTCAGGTCACAAAGTATTTTACTATGTACTTTTGTACAAGGAAATACAATATTGTTTCTAAACATATTAGCGTAGTATATTTGTTAAGGTGTGTTAGAATGAATGTGGATAGTACATTGTTTTGAGTGTCTATACTGGCGATTAGAACATGAAATTTGGTTTAAACTATCGACCTATCGGTCTCGAGTTCAAACCCAAATGTCATGTTATAATCGCCAGTTTAGCCACTCAAAACAAAGTACTATCCCCTAAGTAGATATCATGAAACCTTAAGAATTTTTATGAACTTTAACAAATGTTTTGGATATGATGTCACTGGGAATAATAGTACAGCAAGTTTACACAAACTGGCTGATCTAATTGACCCCAAGTCATACAAACAGTGTATTCATCACTTGCTAGACTACTGACCTCTATTTAACAGGTCAATGCCAAGCTGTTTGACCAAAACATGTGAAAGTGACCAATTAATTTATTCACATACCCCAGGTATTTGCCGTGGATACAATGTTTATATTTATAATACAGGTGTGCTGTCAGTACGAGCATCTTAATTACCGGGTAATTGGAATCATTTTCAACACATTCCCAAGTGAGAAAAAAACCGGTAATTAATTTGCGTACATCAGTATACCACACATTATGACCTCCGTGATTAAGAAGCGGAGTTATGAACATGTTGGAGAGCAAACACAGGCCTATAAAATGATACACCTACGCAAGTGTTCAAAAGTCAACAGTCTCCGATCCATGTCATGGCAATGGCCTTTTGTTTATATGACAAAACAGTGACCGGCTTTCAAGTTGTCCTCCGGGGAACCAAGTAAATAAAATTAGTCATTTCGGCTGTCTGAACAGTCAGTCTCGAGCACGTCTTTTTTTTGCAATTTCAACAGAATATCACAAAAATCTCCCTTATATATTTTTACTACAAAAGCAGAGTATTTGCACCAAAAAAAACCACACATATATATCATCTACCTTGATAAAATAAAAGGAAAATTAATGTTTTTTGACATTTTTTTTTTTAAAAAACAGATTATTTTTCAAATTCAGTTAAAATAAGGATGTCTAAATTTTCCCTCATAATGACATGTTGAGTAGAGTAAACTGAGGTATAGTTTTTAATATTCTACTGAATTAATTGCCAAATATTACGGTAAGCCCGTTCCACCAGAGAAATGAAATAAATTTAAGGATCCCTATCTCACTGCAGCGTGGTTTTTTAACCTTTCCTTAATATTGTTTTTGAAATAACTGTAGTAGTCGGGCCAGGACACTTCTGTTGACCGGGTAGCTTAGTAAGTAGGTTAGAGCGACAGTACAACAGCCTGAAGTTCAGGGTTTGAACCCCGGTCTAGCCCCTCTGAGTTCAGGGTTTGAACCCCGGTCTAGCCCCTCTGAGTTCAGGGTTTGAACCCTTGTCTAGCCCCACTGAGTTCAGGGTTTGAACCCCGGTCTAGCCCCTCTGAGTTCAGGGTTTAAGCCCTGGTCTAGCCCCACTGAGTTCAGGGTTTAAGCCCTTGTCTAGCACCACTGAGTTCAGGGTTTTAACCCTGGTCTAGCCCCACTGAGTTCAGGGTTTAAGCCCCGGTCTAGCCCCACTGAGTTCAGGGTTTAAGCCCTGGTCTAGCCCCACTGATTTCAGGGTTTGAACCCCGGTCTAGCCCCACCAAGTTCAGGGTTTGAAACCTGGTCTAGCCCCACTTAGTTCAGGGTTTTAACCCTGGTCTAGCCCCACTGAGTTCAGGGTTTGAACCCCGGTCTAGCCCCACAAAGTTCAGGGTTTGAACCCCGGTCTAGCCCCACTGAGTTCAGGGTTTTAACCCTGGTCTAGCCCCACTGAGTTCAGGGTTTGAACCCCGGTCTAGCCCCACTGAGTTCAGGGTTTGAACCCCGGTCTAGCCCCACTGAGTTCAGGGTTTGAACCCCGGTCTAGCCCCACTGAGTTCAGGGTTTGAACCCCGGTCTAGCCCCACTGAGTTCAGGGTTTGAACCCCGGTCTAGCCCCACTGAGTTCAGGGTTTGAACCCCGGTCTAGCCCCACTGAGTTCAGGGTTTGAACCCCGGTCTAGCCCCACTGAGTTCAGGGTTTGAACCCCGGTCTAGCCCCACTGAGTTCAGGGTTTGAACCCCGGTCTAGCCCCACTGAGTTCAGGGTTTGAACCCCGGTCTAGCCCCACTGAGTTTTTACACTTGGAAAACAGATGATGATTATAAGTATGGTTTTATTTCTTTCCAATTTATTTTTTTCAAAGCTACAGTCATGCCAGAAATAATAGTTTCCATTGCTTAAATACAGTTTTTGGCAGTGATTTTTTCTTTGGTGTTTAACGTGCTCGCAACAGTCAGGGTCATATGTGGACGGCTTTGGCAGTGGTACGGGGGATCCTTGATTAGCAAAAGATTTTTTTTTTTAAAAAAAGCATAAATTTAAAGACATTTTTCATGACTGACCAAGTCCTCAAAATGCAGCAATCGTTGAAAGGACAGAACACATTTATACCAAAAAATTATTGAGTTTGATACAAGCTATGTGAGGTACAAACCTTGATAATTAGATTAAGACACATTTAAATTAAATTCTTATCCTTCAAGTCGTATTTTCTAACATTAAACAGTTGCTGTAACTGAAGTGAGGTATTTCTTACAGATAAATTCATCTCCTAAAGTACGATGTTTTTGTACAAATCTAAACGTTTACTGATGTGTGTACGGGTAAGCTCTCAGCAGTTACTTCCCTTTAATCACTAAATGTTATCACTATCCAGAGTAAAAATTGATGGACTATCCCTTGCTGCCAGAATGTGTTAACTCTGGTGGAAGAAATTGAAAAAATTATTCATAGTTACGAATGTATCCACTAATCACATATCTTACTTCTGAAGATGAGGTGGGTTTTTTAGGTTACTTCGGTCAAAAGTGTTGTGAGATTACCCTTTCTTTGGATCTCAGAAAATTTAATCTCCTAAGGACCCCTGCCCCACTACACTGTGGTTTTTGGTATGTACAGTACCCTCCCCTTAACTTCTGTTTGGATATAACTGTAGCACTGTTGGTCCAGGACATCTCTGTTACCATGTATAGCTCAATCAGTGAGAGTAATAGTATATTAACTTGAAGTCCGGGGTTCGAATCTCCTTCCTGCTCCACTGATTTTTTTTTCATTCAGAACACTGTTGTTGATTATTTTTGCTTATTTCATCTTTATTAGTTCTTATAAATTTCCCCAATGGTATTGTTTTCTTTCAGAAGTAATTTATCAAAGCTTTTGTCATGCCGGAATAAAGTACAGCTTTCAATACTTCGCTACAGTTTTTGACAGTGGTACCGGGATCCTTAATGAATGTGGTATCTTTTCACAATATAATCACTACAATGAGGAACCTTTAAAGTGGTCTCTCAAGACAGGTGGTCTCTAAACACAGGTGGTCTCTTAAAAGAGGTGGCCACACAAACAGGTTTGACTGACATGTATCTGAATCTTATATGATGACAACACACATAAATTTGAGTTTTTTCTTGATGTTTTTTTCCTGATGTAATACTTACCCAAAATTCTGTGTGCCTTTATCTACTAATAATATACAACATTTGATATAGCGCCCTATCTAGCTAACACAAGCCACACTAAAGCACTTTACAGTACATAGATATACAATTAATACAATTAGCTTATACATTAATCAATAAAATGTTGATGAATTCACAGGAGCTGCCTTATCAGGCGCTAACTATTAGTCCTATGCCAACTGGCTAATATCTCCCTATGTGTGTATGCCTGCGTGTGTGCTGTAGATGTAATGTGTCCTGTTTGTAGTGGGAATGTGCTTCCAACAGCATCATTTATAGTGCCACCTCACTTGAATGCTACAGCACAGATACCGCAGCATCCACCCATGACCAATTTATACTCCACCTGGGTTGTTGGAGTTGTGTGGGCAGGAGAAAGACTCTTTCTCTGAATATGCATGCGTACAACGACTTCGGGATCGAACCAAAGACGCCTGTGTAGAAGACCGGAGTGTTAACCACTCAACCAATCCGCCCTACTATAACTTCTGATCGCTTGATCGTACTCCCAAATAAAAAGTACTAATATCTCAAAACCTAGACCTTTGAAGGCTCCCTCTCTGTGTGTGCACTCAGCACCCCCCTTCCTCATAAGGATAACAAAATGTCAACCTGATGATGCACAGCTTTATAAGGGGAGGGGAAAGGGACTCTATGAATTTATGGTAAGTATGACATCATGAAAGTTGGTTTTACAAGAAAATTTTAAATTCAGTTCAGCAGGGGGTTTATGAGGGTATTTGTTTTTTAGGTCTATGGTATTTAATGCAGGTACTCCCTCCAGGACATTGACCTGCCAGTATTTCACCAAGAAAATAAGTCTGTCACAGACAAGGTTAAGGGAAGCATGGCTTCCCAATCCCTTGGAGCAGGGATGCAGTTGGAAAGAAAGTAACTTTCATACTTTAAATGATGACACCGGGGTAACAAACCCGAATTCCTATAAACAAAGTAACTACCTACAGTTTACCTGATAACTCATTACTTCTGAGGATTACCTGATAACATCAGTGTAAATTTACCTGATAACTCATTACTTCTTATGATTACCTGATAACATCTGTGTAAATTTACCTGATATCTTGTTACTTCTGAAGCCTTCCAGATAACATCTGTATAAGTTTACCCTTTAACTCATTACTTCTTAAGATTACCTGATAGAATCCGTGTAAATTTACCTGATAACTTGTAACTTCTGAAGCCTACCTGATAACACCTGTGTAAGTTTACCAGATAACTTGTTACTTCTGAAGCTTCCCTGATAACACCTGTGTAAGTTTACCAGTTAACTTGTTACTTCTGAAGCTTACCTGCTAACACCTGTGTAAGTATACCTGATAGCTTACTACTTCAGAAGCTTACCTGATAACACCTGTGTAAGTATACCTGATAAATCACTACTTCTGAAGCTTATCTGATAACACCTGTGTATGCATACCTGATTACGCACTATTTCTGAAGCTTACCTGATAACATCTGTGTTAGTTTACCTGATAACTTGTTACTTCTGAAGCTTACCCGATAACACCTGTGTAAGTATACCTGATAACTGAGTACTTCTGAAGCTTACCTGATAACATCTGTGTAAGTTTACCTGATAACTCACTACTTCTTAAGCTTACCCGATAACACCTGTGTAAGTATGTATACCTGATAACTTGTTACTTCTGAAGCTTACCCGATAACACCTGTGTAAATATATCTGATAACTCATTTCTTCTGAAGCTTACCCGATAACACCTGTGTAAGTATACCTGATAACTTGTTACTTCTGAAGCTTACCCGATAACACCTGTGTAAGTATACCTGATAGCTTACTATTTCAGAAGCTTACCCGATAACACCTGTGTAAGTATACCTGATAACTTACTACTTCTGAAGCTTACCTGATAACACCTGTGTAAGTATACCTGATAACTCATTTCTTCTGAAACTTACCCGATAACACCTGTGTAAGTATACCTGATAGCTTACTACTTCAGAAGCTTACCTGATAACACCTGTGTAAGTATACCTGATAACTCACTACTGCTGAAGCTTACCTGATAACATCTGTGTAAGTTTACCTGATAACTCACTACTTCTGAAGCTTACCTGATAACATCTGTGTAAGTTTTCCTGATAACTTGTTACTTCTGAAGCTTACCTGATAACATCTGTGTAAGTTTACCTGATAACTCACTACTTCTGAAGCTTACCTGATAACATCTGTGTAAGTATACCTGATAACTCACTACTTCTGAAGCTTACCTGATATCATCTGTGTAAGTTTACCTGATTACTTGTTACTTCTGAAGCTTACCTGATAACATCTGGTATATCATATGCCTCAGCCGTGTTGTGAAATCTGACCGATGAGATTTGATCATCAAACTTATCCTCTTCTTCTTCTTCCACTTCATCTTCCTCTTCATCATCAACCACTTCCTCTGTCACTCTGTATCTATCCAAACCAAACTGAGGTTTCACATTGAAGGCTACCATCGGATCAAGGGCAGACAACTCTGAATAATGGGAATCATAATCCAGAATGTTTGTAATTTGAGAAGTTTCACCCTTTAGATTACAGGACAACACTTGTGGTAGTGAGATGGACCGCATTCTGTGTGCCGGCAAATCATCTTTCTCATCAATATCATCGCAAGTTGACATGATTTCTCATACTTCAAGTTTCATCAGTGGTATCCCCCTAAACAATAGAAAGAAAAAACATGCTATGGGAGAGCCTTAGCTACATTGAATCACAAACAAATTATGTATACTGTGTTACTTTTTTTACTTTTTTTTTTTTTCAAACTTTCGGCCTTTGCCCAAAAAATCCATATTTGTGCAGCCCTAATTTCGCCCTTCACATTTAATTAATACTTGTATTAAACTTGTTAAATAAAATCTGCTGTAATATGAACAATTAATTGCCTGCATTGTTGAAGGTGAAAAAGGCGAAAATATTTGCCCAGCCTTAAAATTTTGCCCTTCACATTCAGTAATACTTATACTAAATTGTTAACTAATGTTTGCTGAAATAATAAATTTGCCCTCATTATAGAAGGCGAAAAAGGCGAAACGTTTCCTGGTACACTGTATGAGAATATGATTTCTTTTCCCCCCCCGAGATTTCTTATATTGCCAGTAAAAAAGAGGTTTCGAAACAAACTGAAGGATCATTTGCACAGCAATGACTTTCTCCGACATGGATTAGGGATCAATCTTGTTACATTCACCTGCTGTTTTCTAAGGAAGAATACTGATTCATCGCTCCACCCTTTATGGTCCCAATGCACCCAACTTCAAGTCAATTCAATCAAGGTCATATTTCGTAAAGACATAGAAAAACGTGCCAGTTCAATCAAAATGTATCATGTTGAGATGTATGATTCAGAAATTAAACTTTGCAACATCAGACACCTGACACTCAATCAATGTACAACACACAGATCTTACTGTATACTGAAACAGTTGTTTTTATTTGGGGGTCCTAATTTTCACGATTTTCACAGAAACAAGTTTTGTGCATAAAAATACAGCTAGCTAAATTAAAAGCAAATTAATCCATCCTTACAAAAGTGCATTGTGCCATGCAAGGCAACTAGAAATATAATATGTATAAAATAATCAGATCTTGCGATATAGATCATATAAGCAAATCTGTGAAAATTAGGAGCCGTAATTTTTTTTTTACAGTGTTTAAGTTATTTTCATGTCTTTTTTTTCTTTGATTTAAATATATTTTAATGTATACTGACAAATGGATCAGAAACAGTATTGTTTTGTTCATTTTAATTTTTTCACGTTATAATCATAATCATAAGTAATTGCGTGTTTGAGAATCAGGTTAAAGCAAGGATTTCATAATAAGTCTTGAATACATAAGACTTTTACTCCAGAGAAGCCACTAGACTCCTAATTTTCTGGGAAAGCTATAATAGACTAAAAATTGGAAAAGCTAGACTCCAAAGACAACAATAGAAGGACCTTCAGAACTCTCTCGGCAGACGCTCTACCGATTGAGCCAACATGTCGCCAGCAATCGACCCAGTTCAGTTCTGTTACATTCCTCCCTTCTTTTTCTTAGTCTTTTCCCCAAAAGACAACACTACATTCAACCCCCAATTCTGGTACATTCCTCTTTCCTTTTTCTAAGTCTTTGTCCAAAAAGAGAACTCTATATACAACCCAGGTTCGGGTACCCACTCGCCAAGCATTCAACTAGAACTTGAAACAAGGGTTGGTCACAGGCACCACTGTAAAAGGAGAGAGAAAATGCAAGGCCAGACTGGTGATTCGAACACAGGACCCTCCAAACTCTAGACGGACGCTCTACTAATTGAGCAACCTGGTCACTGGTGATCGACCCAGTCAAAGTTTTGCTATATTCCTCCCTACTTTTTCTAAGTCTTTGCCCCAAAAGACAACTCTATGTACAACCCAGGTTTGGGTATTCCCTTGTAAAACAATCACCCCACACATGAACTTGAAACAAGGGTTGGTCACATTCACCACTGTAACAGGAGAGATAAATGCAAGGCCAGACCAGGGGTTCGAACTTGGGATCCTCCGAAATCTAGACAGATGCTCTACCAATTGAGCTACCTGGTCATTGGTGATCGACCCAGTCCAGTTCTGCATCATTTCTCCCTACAGGTTCAGGTATTCCCTAGCAAAGCATCCAACTAGTACTTGAAACTTGGGTTGGTCACAGGCATCAATGTAACAGGCGAGACAAATGCAAGGCCAGACCAGGGGTAGGAACCGAGGACCTGCCGAACTCCAGATGGACGCTCTACCTATTTAGCTACTTGGTTGCCAGAGAAAGTAGTACTTGCCCATACATCTATATATCGAATTTAGCTTGTGCAAAATCTATTCTACCCGAGTTTTTTTTTACCTTGCCACACCTGTAATTAATAAGACCAGACGTCTCACCTGCTTAGTTCAGCCCTGGGATACCATCTGCTTCAGTAGATCTCCTCTATGTATAGTCAATATCATGATGAATGCACAATTATACCAGTAAAAGGCCTGCTTTCAATTCCAGCAAGATATAAATTGTGCTTAATTAAGGGAAGCCGACAGAAATGTAATAACATGAATTATTGAAAAAGATGCATAACGGAGGAAATGTTATTATCTAGTTTGATAGGCGGATCAATAGAGAATGGACGAGGCAGGGTGTCAAACAAGGCGGAATGAAGATATAAACGCAATGGAAAGCCTGCGGAGAATCAATACCACATAGACGGAATATTGGCTTATTTCTACGATTTATATACGCTGTTAATGGACACCGTCAATATGTGTGTCGTTAAAGCCGTTTTTACAGCTTATTAACAGAGTTGTTTCATTTGACAGGTTGGTTTTTATACACAAATATTTTCTAAAATTATTGAGAAAAGAAAAATAAAATAAAAAAATTCAGTTGAACCTATGACAATGACTTGTTTCATTTAAATTTTTCAGTTAAATTTATGATAATGACTTGTTTCATTTGACAGGTTGGTTTTTATATACAAATATTTTCTAAAATTATTGAAAAAAAATTCAGTTGAACATGACAATGACTTATTTCATTTCACAGGTTGGTTTTTATATACAATTTTTTTTTTTTTTAAATGATTTTTTTTTTTTTTAATTAAATTTAATTTTTCAGTTGATCCTATGACAATAATTTGGACTTAATAGAATTATGACAGAAACTATGGCGAATATTGTCTGTCTTCAATGTGGTATTATATTTTCAAGATTGGAATACTCGTCGCAATTTAAGAAACAACTTCTAGGGTGAGATTTCTTTTTTTTTTAGAAAACTACATTTAAAAGACCACTACATTCTAAGAAAAACATGTTCTGACCACTAAACACTTCAACTTGTCTAGAGTAGCCAGAAGAGGCCAACCTGTCTAGAGGAGCAAGGAGAGACCAACCTGTCTAGAGGAGCCAGGAGAGACCAATCTGTCTAGAGGAGCCAGGAGAAACCAATCTTAGAGGAGCCAGGAGAAACCAACCGTCTGTCTAGAGGACCTGGGAGAGACCAATCTGTCTAGAGTAGCCAGAAGAGGCCAACCTGTCTAGAGGAGCCAGGAGAAACCAACCTGTCTAGAGGAGCAAGGAAAGGCCAACCTGTCTAGAGGAGCAAAGAGAGGCCAACCTGTCTAGAGGAGCGAGGAGAGCCCAACCTGTCTAGAGGAGCAAGGAGTGCCCAACCTGTCTAGAGGAGCCAGAAGAGCCCAACCTGTCTAGAGAGCCAGGAGAGCCAAACCTGTCTAGAGGAGCCAGGAGATACCAACCTGTCTAGAGGATCCAGGAGAGACCAACCTGTCTAGAGGAACCAGGAGCGACCAACCTGTCAAGAGGAGCCAGGAGAGACCAACCTGTATAGAGGAGCCAGGAGAGACCAATATGTCTAGAGGAGCCAGGAGAAACCAACCTGTCAAGAGGAGCCAGGAGAAACCAACCTGTCTAGAGAGCCAGGAGAGACCAACCTGTGTAGAGGAGCCAGGAGAGGCCAACCTGTCTAGAGTAGCAAGGAGTGACCAACCTGTCTAGAGGAGCTAGGAGAGACCAGTCTGTCTAGAGGCCCTGGGAGAGTCCAATCTGTCTAGAGTAGCCAGAACAGGCCAACCTGTCTAGAGCAGCAAGGAGAGGCCAACCTGTCTAGAGTAGCAAGGAGTGACCAACCTGTCTAGAGGAGCCAGGAGATACCAACCTGTCAAGAGGATCCAGGAGAGACCAACCTGTCGAGAGGAACCAGGAGAGACCAACCTGTCTAGAGGAACCAGGAGAGACCAACCTGTCTAGAGAGCCAGGAGAGACAAACCTGTGTAGAGGAGCCATGGGAGATCAACCTGTCTAGCGGAGCCAGGAGAGACCAACCTGTCTAGAGAGCCAGGAGAGACAAACCTGTCTAGAGGAGCCAGGAGAGATCAACCTGTCTATAGGAGCCAGGAGATACCAACCTGTCTAGAGGATCCAGGAGAGACCAACCTGTCTAGAGGAACCAGGAGAGACCAACCTGTCAAGAGGAGCCAGGAGAGACCAACCTGTCCAGAGTAGCCAGGAGAGACCAACCTGTCTAGATGAGCCAGAAGAAATCAACCTGTCTAGAGGAGCCAGGAGAGACCAACCTGTCTAGAGGAATTTCCTCCCCTCTTGGAGAACCACAATACTGAACCCTGTTCTGATAGACCACCTCAGAATTCTAATGACAGACAATATAACACACTATTTGATTTATTATAATATGAAAATATGTCTTGATAGATCAATCGAATGAAAGACAATTTCTTTTACCAGACAACAAGAGTTAAAACTGTCAAGAGAGACCTCTTTATATAGAGGCCAGCTTTCTTGTTAGACAACCTCAGCAAAACCTGTATTGAGACCATACCAAAAGGTAATCTCATTTATCACTCTAAATAGCAGCTATCTCTCTTGTCAGACTTCTGCAGTAAAACCTTCTAGAGTGACAACTCTAAATAACAGCCATCTCTCTTGTCAGACCACTACAGTAAAACCTGTCGAGAGTAACCACTCTAAATAACAGCCATCTCTTGTCAGACCACTACAGCAAAACCTGTTTAGAGTGACCATTCTAAATAGCAGCCATCTCTCTTGTCAGACCACTACAATAAAACCTGTCTAGAGTGACCACTCTAAATAGAGGTCACCTCTCTTGTCAGACCACTACAGTAGAACCAATCTAGACAGACCACTCTAAATAGAGGTCACCTCTATTGTCAGACCACTACAGTAAAACCTGTCTAGACAGACCACTCTAAATAAATGTCACCTCTCTTGTCAGACCACTACAATAAAACCTGTCTAGACAGACTACTCTAAATAAAGGTCACCTCTCTTGTCAGACCACTACAGTAAAACCTATCTAGACAGACCACTCTAAATAGAGGTCACCTCTATTGTCAGACCACTACAGTAAAACCTGTCTAGACAGACCACTCTAAATAAATGTCACCTCTCTTGTCAGACCACTACAGTAAAACCTGTCTAGACAGACTACTCTAAATAAAGGTCACCTCTCTTGTCACACCACTACAGTAAAACCTATCTAGACAGACCACTCTAAATAGAGGTCACCTCTCTTGTCAGACCACTACAGTAAAAACTGTCTAGACAGACCCCTCTATACATAAAGGTCACCTCTCTTTTCAGACCACTACAGTAAAACCTATCTAGACAGACCACTCTAAATAAAGGTCACCTCTCTTGTCAGACCCCTACAGTAAAACCTGTCTAGACAGACCACTCTATACATAAAGGTCACCTCTATTGTCAGACCACTACAGTAAAACCTGTCTAGACAGACCACTTTAAATAAAGGTCACCTCTCTTATCAGACCTATAAAGTAAAAACTGTTTAGAGAGACCACTTTTATCAGACCACTACAGTAAAACATGTCTAAAGAGACCACACTAAATAGAGGTCTCATGTTAAATGATGTACCTAGATCACAAATCTCATAAATACAATCAATCCAATCCTATTGGAGGTGTCATATTGAACAAAATTCTTGAGACCACAGTTTATTAGTACAAGTTTAGGGTATAATGCCTTTCAAAAAGGCCTAGAGGAGCCAGGAGAGACCAACCTGTCTAGAGAGCCAAAAAACTGCTTATACAGACCCAACCTGTATGTTTTATAAAATGTTTGACACCATGACAAACGATGATAAAAAAGAGTCGGATTAGACACCGACTGTTGGAATATAATCAATACTTGTTGGAAAGCCCCCTCCAGTCATTTCATACACTTCATGTTTGCAGAACAGTTCATTAAAATTTCGTATTTTTTTCTTTATTTTTTTCTTCTTCTGAAAGGTGGGAAGGTTGTATTGAAAATTGTTTTATAAATAATCCGAACAAATGTCATTGCAATTTTAGGGTTTAAATTGGTAATCTTGTCTTGCTTCATAAATTCATTTCTTTACAACAGCAGTCAGGACAAGGTTAAATAAGACAATGTGGACAAGTGTCCACGGATGACAGGGACACTCCCACCTCAATACATTATTTTAACAATGACCTGGCATACGGCCCAAACAAAAACACTTAACTGAGAAGTTAGAGCAGGTTCAAAACTTCTGCTATGGAGCTCGAGGAAGCTAGACAAAAAGTATGCAAAGGTAGGCCAGGCCCGCTTCAGTCAAAATGTATACTTCACAAAAGTAAGGTATGTAGCAGCTACTACAGCATAAGCTAAAATAAGGGTAGGTAACTGCCACTAAAGGAGCCACTTATATGATGGCCATTGCAAGATTCTCTTTCGTGAGTGGAATGTCATTTTCTTGCATACTAGACCGAGGTATCTGATGTGAGGTACGGATAGGTGATTCAAAGCCTTGTGTCTCCTGCTCAATTTATTATCCCTTTGGTTTGAATTGCCTTATCCATACCTAACATCAGGGATAAATTCTATCAATATGATCCTAGCTGTTACAAAATAACTTACAAAAACACTGTTTTCCACAAGTTTTCAACAAAATAAATCTTAATTTCTCAAACTTCAGATGAATTACCCTTGGGCATAGGTTTTATTTGTTTAACTCCAAGCCAGAACAAAATCGTAAGACATGTGAGCCTCCCCAACAGAGAAAGTTAAGATGAAATATTAACAGCGTACAATTGATGCTGGAAGTCTGGGTGTGTTACATGTACCATACGAAGCGTGCCGAGACTACATCGCCCCGACAAGAAAATAATGTCTAGTAACCTGTGATGAATTATTAATATGGCGCTGTAAAAGTCTCTAATCCAGATCTATTGATTATACTTGTACACGGCACCTGCCTCACGTAAGTCGAAGGCTTATAAGGACTTGAGCAAGTCTACCCAAGTGAGATTTACTCCAATATATTATAAGCTTGTGTCTAAATCTTTGAGGTAAGTAAACATTAGGTTCAGGATCACATCCTTATCTGGTCTCGACTAACCTAGAAAAAAAAATCAAACTAAGACCTCATTTTTCCAAAATTGATTTTTTTCTATATTGTAAACATATTTATTTAAGCATAATCAAATTTTTAGTGCTTTATCAAATCTCAACAAACATATTAGCGCATTTATGAATAGACACATACAAAATACACTTATGCAATAGAAAAAACAGCTATAGATGCTTCAATTTGTCCAATCATTATTTAGCTGAGTATTCAAAGCTTGAAAATTGCTGAAATAAGATTACCACAAATACATGTACGATTACGGTAATATACCAAGTACATATATATATGTAATATGAATATACAAGTATGTACATTTATTTGAATTAAATATAGGGTTACTTGTATTCGATAGAAACTTTTATTCTTTTATCAAAAATCAATGGTTTCAGCCATTCTATTACGTCAACTTAGTTTTGGAATGTTTCTTCACGATTTCATTCACCAAAATCTTTTGTATTTTAAAAAATATTGGGTATAATTTAAATCAGATTTTATAATTATTTTAACATTATTATATCAAATTCTTAGTAGCTGAAATGACTTCAGACAAACTTTGAAAAAATTCAAAACTTTGGCGACATCACATGATGCTCTAGATCTTGACCATCAAAAATTGAGATAAACAATTACAGATACAACATGCTAACAGGCATAAATTTGAATTGTTTTCCACTTTTAAATACACATTTTAAATGTATTTATACAATTAATATATTTCAACATCATCCATGTTCTTCAATAAGAAAAGAAAAAAGATTTTTCGGAAAATAATTCTTAAGAAAACTTTTAAGCAAAACTTCTGTGAGAAATTCCATGCAAGACAATGGGGACCTGAAATTAATTTCAGATAAACAGTCATTTAGGTAAATCTTGTTGACATATCCAAGTGTTTAATATCCCATAAATAAAACAAATTGAGTTTGGGATCAGTAAGCTATATTGCCCCCTTCCACAACACAGGAATTTACCTCCATACACAAAAAGAGTCTGGGGTCAAGTAGGTTTGACCTTTAACTTTGACCTTGCCTGACTGATCTGGTTTTAAAACTAAATGCGTACTATCATACTTTATTTCGAAGACTCAGTGACGCAGATAAAATTGAAATCTTCTGACAGTGCATATGCTAAAGGTTATCATTTATGCATCATGCTTTTTAGAAGTTGTTTCAAATTTTTCGTTACTTTTTTTGACACCTGTGACCTTGACAAACAGTCAACATCATTGATTTGAAAGAAAGAAAAAAACTGATAGCCCTTTAATCAACACAGAAAGCTACATGCCAATTATCAGGACACCGGGCCTTATAGCTTCTTAAAATAAAGCTGTAGATAAAATTGTCGATGATTGCTGGGCGACAGATGACATGTCAAGGCATAAGCTCACGGACACTTCACGCCAAATGAGCTAAAACCCAAAATTCAAAAACTAGATTTTAAACTAACACTTTGCTATATTTCCGTTACTTTAAAAGTGAATACAAAATTTATTTTATCAGATTATGAAATACAAATTTTGAAAATTTGCATCAAAGTTAGCTAACTGTTAGGGTTTTTAAATGTTTGATACTGTATTCATTGTAAATTTTTATTAAGATATTTCACTTACCTCGGTTGGGGCAGTTATATAAATCTCCCAATAATACACATGTTGCTAATCCTATCAACAATGTCAAGTTCAATCATGTCAGTTTCAATCATGTCAATTTCTTCAAGACTGAAATGAACATTAGTGATGGAGTTATGCTCAAGAAACTTACAAAAAGTTTGCGTATCAACAATGTTGATTTCAATCATGTAAGTTTCAATCCTGTCAATTTCTTCCATAGTGAAATGAACATCAATGATGGCCCACATCCTCAAGAAACTTGGACTTCCATGGAGCATGTGTACACAGCATTTGTTCACAAATGCAACCCTCAAATTACATCAAGATGAAAAAAATCTCCTTAAATTACATCTAAATGAAAAAAAGGAATCATTTTTATATCACTCGAAATGGACTTTGTGATCAAGATTACTGATATTCCACAACTTGAGCCAATCTTGCAAACTTATCTCCCTCATATCCAATTTCAATGGCAAAATTATACCTCTACAAATTCTGAAAGCTTTCCAAGATGCATACAAATAACTACCTATAGTAAAAAAGCACTGATTAAGCGATTATGACTTAATCTTCATCAATGACGTATCAAAATACACCATCCACAAAAGTCTGTATGCAGAAAGATTACAAGTATACCCGACGTGTATCTGACGTAAGGGTCCTGAAGGAAACTCAAGAAAGCTCAATGCGACGACTACAGTACACTGTGTGCTATTAAAATCACAGACATCTGAACTTTGAAGTTTTTTCAAGGTCATTTAACACATTCACCCCTGAAGCATCATTTGAACTCTTCCAGTCCAAAGGTTGGAATAGTTCATTATGAAATGTCAGGGGTGAATGAGTTAAACACAGGTGGAGCTCAAGTTTCCTTAGCTACCTACCCCTTATTTTCCTGCTAAAACGATTAAGGTTTTTTTCTTGGTTATCCTGAGCAAATATTGTCTTTCTTTTTAAATACAATTTTGCATACAAGTTTACAATTTAACAAATATTCGATAGAATATGAAGTTTACTTTCCTATCAATATGCTATCATCAGTAAGAGAACTGAAGCAATATTTTGGTGTAATATTTGTTATCTTGACCATAATATACCTTTTGACAAAAAAATGCATCTCATGCCTTCTTTACCAACCAAAATGAAAAATCACAAACGAAAAGAAATTTTAAAAACCACACAAAGATTACTATTTGGAACCAACAAATAGAAATGATATCAATATCTATGATTTTGTATCTTCAAATAGTTCATGTCAATGTTTCATAAAGCTGACTATGCATGGCCAAGAAGTTCAGAACCAAGTCAAGTGATGTTAAATCAAACATAAAGTCATCACACACATTACCTCCAAAATATTTTCAATAAAGATGAATTTCAAAATTTAAGAGAATTAATATGAATCCATATCTCTATATGAATTCTGAAAGAGAAATATACTTGAAAGATTGAAGATACTCAGCAAAAAGATTGATTTTGAATGATCAAGCTAACAAGACTTTGTATAATATGTTCCTGGTGCTTTGAACTTAGTGGTCTGCTGAGTGAGGATCAAGTTTCAGTTTTAGCATGTCCACAACAATCAGAGTTAATTACCTAACAAGGAGCCATTCACCCTGTGCAAGTGTTGCTTACACTGAATTTGACACAAACGAGTGATTTCAAGAAGATTTCATAAAATAGTAACATTTTTTTAACCAACAAAACCAAATTCATTTCTTAAATGGGTCTCATGTTCACATCAGAATTTCAAAAATACCTGCAACAAACACAATCTTAATTTTATGCAATTTGGTAATTTTCCTATTATGACAATGTAACACATTGGTCAAGAAAGTTACAGAACTGACACTAAATTATTTAGGTTTATAAATCTAGTAATTTTTAAATCATTGATAACTTGTCCTGACAATGGATTTAGTTTTGGGCCTAAAATGGCAGTGTGGGTGGGCTGACCTGGAATTTGACCCGTTTCTGTAGGGTAGAGCGAGTTTAAATCTTGTATGTTGCATGACTGTGAATGACAATATGCTCCTGGAAGGACACCAGTCTAATACCCTTTTGTACAGCTGGGTAGTGTCTAATTCAAGGGTTTAGCAAACACACCCACACAAAAGGTCACACAAGTTGTATGCAATCTTACACATTATACCTGTGATTTGTGTTAGAGTTAAGGTTATATGCTACCTTACACACTGCATCTGTGATTTGCATAAGAGATAGGTTATATGCTACCTGACACATTAAACATATGAATTGTGTAAGAGTTAATGTTATATGCTACCTTATACATTATACCTGTGATTTGTGCAAAGTTAAGGTTGTATGCTACCTTACATATTATATCTGTGATTTGTGTAAAGTTAAGGTTGTATGCTACCTTATACATTATACCTGTGATTTGTGCAAAGTTAAGGTTGTATGCTACCTTACATATTATTTCTGTGATTTGTGTAAAGTTAAGGTTGTATGCTACCTTACATATTATATCTATGATTTGTGTAAAGTTAAGGTTATATGCTACCTTATACATTATACCTGTGATTTGTGTAATGCTACCTTATACATTATACCTGTGATTTGTGCAAAGTTAAGGTCGTATGCTACCTTACATATTATATCTGATTTGTGTAAAGTTAAGGTTATATGCTACCTTATACATTATACCTGTATTTGTGTTAAGTTAAGGCTATATGCTACCTTGATTGAAAAATATCAAAATATTAGCTACACGAGTGAAATACATTTGTTATTACTGGAGACACCATTAAATTTTCTATTTAAACATGAAAATGTAATGCATAAAAATTGGGAATCAGAAGCGTAATAATTAGCGCCATATTCTAATGACGTCACGCTTGACAACAAGGCTGCGCGCCATTTTGAATGGGATACTCAACACAATTCTGATGTTTTCTGCTATTTTCTTGTATGATCGCTTATAAAAATGTCATTACTGGTATATATATGTTAATACTTAAGTGTGTGTACCAACCATTTACCATAACATCCACTTATTCTACCGTCGCTTCATTTGAATCTGAACAAAAAATTGTTGCCTTTGAATGCAGCGAATAGGAGATACCGTTATGATTGGTCAATACCAAAAAGTGATATTTTCACAGTGTGACAATATCTCTTTTGATATTTGTCAGTGTGAAAGATATCAGTTTTACGAAGTTGATAGAATCCAATTTTTCACTGGCAAAAACGTAATAAAACTACCTATTACTGGGTAGATCACCAGCAATTGACCCAGTCCAGGTCCGTACACCTGTTGATAAGGCAAGTGTTAGACATGACAGTCCGACCATTTCAGACACTTATGTCTCTAATTTCATATACATGTTTAAGTATGTACAAATAAAATCCTCATTGTCAAAATTTTTCATTTTATAGGGATAATATGAATTTAAAAGGGCAGTCATAAAAAATGAATACATTTCTGTCAATTGAATAGTTCTGAATAGATATCACCTAAATAACACTTATTCCGCCATATAACTTATATACACAGGTTTCGAAGTATAATAAAACTATCAAATGCCGTATATAAAGCTACACACGAGCGCTTAGATAAATTACAAAGCTATAAATTGCCCGAAAATAAGTCCGCCATTGTTCAAAAACATAAAATAGAGACGTGTTTGTTAACACAGTACCGAGTATATTGGTGTATAAATATAATTGAAATGAGTGTTTCGTATGTAATAAAGCGCAAAAGTAAACAATGTAGCGTAATAATAAGTCGTTTAAAAAATACCAGGTGAACTGACAACAGGGAAGGTATTGGTGAAGGTTTGTACAGGTGCTAAAAGGGCCAGGTAAAGTGAGACAGGGCAGCTTTAATTGTCTGGACTATCGACACAGAGTGGGGAGTTTTAGGGGCGAGGTAGAGCTATAGTCTTTTACTGTAAAAATAGTAACAGTAAGTCAATGATGCAAAGGTGTGGGGGGGGGGGGGGGGGGGGGGGGGGGGTAACACAGGGAATTTTAAGAGTAAGATAATAGAGGGAGAGAAAGTGTATAGTGGGAAGAGGCCATTCAGATTTGGGGTATGGGAACGGCGGTGAGATAGAGGGTGGGGTTGGAAAAAAGGAACTTTGGATAAGAGTACAAATACAGAATGTCATACACTGGTTCAGACAGGTCGAGGAAGGGAGAGTGAGGTGGGCTGGGAAGGGGCAAGCAATGTCAGGTACAGAAGGGGGGGGGGGGGGGG
>NW_018407509.1:1858480-1863217 GCF_002113885.1 Mizuhopecten yessoensis
GGGGGGGGGGGGGGGGGAGTAAGGACTTCTATCACTGTGCAAACAATGGCAGTCAGACAGTAGGGGTGTGAGATACCTACAAATAATGGCAGGGGGGTGGGGGGGGGAGTTGGTACTGAAGGGAGAGATGGTAAAGGGGTACAACACTACACAAACGATCCAAAGAGATAATTCAGAAAAAGAAAGGATGGTCTAGGGAGAGGCAGGAACAGGAGGGGGCAGATGGGCAAGGGAGGGATAGAAAAAAGGTGAAGACAGAACTATGAGGCTTTGCACATTTACACAATTAAACTAAGATTTACACAATTAAACTAAGATTTACATAATTATACTAAGATTGTACAAATATACTAAGATTTGTACAATTATACTAAGATTTACATAATTAAACTAAGATTTGCACACAATTAAACTAAGACTTGCACAATTATACTAAGATTTGCCCCTTTTTTCTTCCAACAGAAGTCACCTATCCATTTCTAAATTACCAAATTCCCAACCCTTTCATTACAAAAGTGTAGACTTGTCAACAGAAATTCAATCCTAAAAAATCTGATATATGTTCAAACATTTTTCGACTTAATAACATCTTTTGAAAGATTGTTTGCAGTTGTAATGCCATTATTGCTTCAGGACATAACACAGAAAAATGTTAGGCCCCCTACCCACAAATGTGTCTGTATTACAAGAACAATGAAAGTAGTTATTATTTACAGTTAAATTGACACCGTCGTGAAAATTTACCAATTAAAAATGGACGTTCAGGTGGAAATTCAAAAAGAAAATTTCTGTGATAGGGTGCTGTATTGTTATACCGTACGGGAGTTTTTCTTTGTAAATATTGTTGATTTACCCGCCATTGTTGACGTTGTAACAAACGTGTGAAATGTTTGGGTAAATACGTAATTATTTACATACGTCCCTACCGATATACAGACAAGCAAAGTTACGTGTATTTAATACAGTTCCCTGTTCTCGTCGGAGGTGAATTAGGTGTCTGTATATAACCTAGGCACATATAACCATGCTTTTCAAGCGATCGGAAAATGTTCAATAATTCAGCACGATATGTGTTTATCATCAAAGGCTTACACTCAATTACAACTTGTACGGAATAAAGCCGTATGTTTGACAAAGAAAAGTCTGCGCTATCTTATCAAAACATCAATAGTCCCTTCCATAAATAAATATCATTATCAAAGCTTTTCATAAGTACAGATTGCATATTTCCTTTCTTCGACAAATATACAATGTATATTCTTAACCTCATTTCCATTCCAAAACTTTCTCCAACATATTATTAATGCTTATTTTTTTTTCTAGATATAATAGAATTTCAATTTTAAATTTTTACAATTTTTTAACGCAAAAAAATATGACATGGGTATATTCACTGGATGTAATATGACCCATCAGCCCTGTGATTGGTTGTAAGTTTCAATTGTTTCAATTGTTTCAATTGTGACATCATGCTGAGAACAAGTATACAGGTATGACAAATGGCAGCTTCTCACATTTCAAGGATGCATGAAAAGTGACATTTTACACGATAAAATGCCACAAAATTTGATTATGTGATAAAAAAGATCTTACACCCTACATATAAAATTGATGAAACTTGTCACAAATTTTGCATTTTCGTTCGCCAGAGCGAAGGCTTGCTAAAATGAAAAATTCAAAGACTTGTTTCATAAATCTTATATGAAATGGAACTCATGTAAGATCCTATATATATATATGTACACTCTTCTATCCCCTAACTCCTTCCTTCCTTCCTTCCTTCCTAATCCTTCCTTCTTTCTCCCAGTGATAATTACTGTAATTCTTCACTAAATAACATTAAGAAATATAAATAATATAATTTACCATTGAAGACTGGTTCGTCTCGTTTCCTGCAAAAACTTAAATCTGCTTGAATTGTAATTCCATTTGTACCAGAAACCAACAGTCAGCTTGAATTTCTACTTCCAAATATTCACAGAATTACCCTTGGGCTTTTAATGGAGATATACACATAGAGCTTATATGTCCATTAATCTTCCTTCAGTCCAACAAAATGTCCTAACCAGGTCATTACCTAGTATACTATATACTCTCACTTCAGCGAGGTCATGGCGAGCTGGTGTACTCCGGACAAAAATATTTCAACGGTGAAAGGGCATTTTATAAACATCGGCATGCATGAATGATATCTCGTTTTCATCCAAATCTGTTGGAACAGCATGACACCATGCCACTATATATATATATATATATATTTCTATATTAAGTTGTTATACAAAATTGTCATAGTAAAATTAAACTCTTAATAAATACTATTTTGAATGACTTTATGAAAAAATTATCACCAGTCGTTAACTTAAAAGATTTTTTTTTGGGAGGGGGAGGGCTTCAAATAATTTTTTGATTGCCTATTTTTTGTTCTTTTTATTGGATTGTACAATCTATTATTTTTGTATGTCAATCAAATGAAGCTATCATGCACAGCACTATAAAAAAAATCTGCTTATAAAGAATCAAGAAATTGCAGTATTTAGGAAAATGAACATTTGATGATCAGATTTCGACTGCTGTTATCAAAATATCCTGACAATTAATTTGTCCATTCAACCACAGACTTGCGTGGATAGCAATCTAAATCTGTGATTTAGCCATACAGTTGAAAATAAAAGAATTAAATGCTTATGAAATACATACATACAACAGTTCAAGATACAAAAATAATGAAAAGATCAATGAATCAAAATTAACTTTAAGATCCGATTCAGAAATATGATTGAATAAACAAGGAGCAACAGATATCATGAAATATTTTCATAAAGGAAAGAGCACAATGCTGTATATACAACGCTCAAAATAAATACTTTTATACTTCTAAAATGATGAAAAAGATAAATGATGGACTATTAATCTGTGTGTATAATATACCTGTCAAGTTCCCTCCGTCTTTGATCCGTATCGCAAGAAAGTTAAGGTAGGAATGCACGCTTCCCCCATCGGAGTTTTATTACAGAAACGGCATTCATTAATAATAAAACCACATCTGACATAGAAAGATAATTCCGTGGGGTCATTCAGCATGGAAAATATAGCAGGCTATTCTGTAACGCCGGACCGTGACCAGCCGAGCGCCCGACCGTCTAAATACCCCGATTTAATTCTCACGTGTCGAACGTCACTGTAGCAGAATGGAACATCGGTTTAATTTAAAAACAGATCCCGTATTTCAAAGAGAGAAAGATACATTTAAGTACACACACAAGCGTCGAAGCACACACACACAGTCCATATATATATATACCTTGATTATACACTGGTTTCTACTTAAGGACAATTTCCAATTTAATCCCAAGTGAAAACGGTGGGCATTTTCACAGACAGAACCGACTACTATCTAAACAGACCTACGATCCCCCCTCCAATACAAATAAAACATACGCTTGATAATGTTGGGCATTTAACAATCTCAAATTGACTCAACTCCATTCGATCGATGGCCAGTCATTCATAATCTAGCTCATTCACCATCCGACAATTTTTACCTGTACACCCTGTCAAACACATGTGAATGCCTGCTACACTTTCCGCCTCGATTTCCTGTGAGTAGCTAAAAGTAAACTGTTGGTGGTACTCGGGGGACAATGATTGATTCTAGGCGGAGTCCCGTTCTGTTACCTTCGCTTTTGTCATTACAAAAGTAGCAGAGTCGGAGCTTAGCAAACAGTGTCCATTTCAACACTATTGTTAAAACCCGTAACAATGCGAATCCTATTTACTTTTTCACAGTGTGATGTCGGTGGGGAAGTGTATTATCTATATATACCTTTATCCTATATGTACTTTGAAGAGTTTCAAAACTTTTCAATTTGTATCTCATTTTAGCTTTTTTTTTTTTTAGATCTTTCATTCTAAAACTGATAAGATTGGTCCGCCCTCTTTAAGATTAGGAGGGATTGGTTAGTGTATTAAATTCAATTTTCATACCCTAGCTGTCAGTACCTTGAGATTAGAGTTTAGTTTTTAACAGACAATCTTATAGTAAATGAGCTAATTTAAAGCTGACTTAATTTTTACTTAGCGACACCTGTATATATCCCTTCGTATGTTAACATTTAAACAATGTGTTTTTTCTTCAAAATTATGTCTTTATACAAATCTAAATTCTGCTAATACAGTAAAAATCCTCTTACAACATACTGTAAAGACTTTTTTTCAGTGGAGTTCTTATTTTCACAGTAACTTTTTTTTCCATGAAAAATAAACTTGTGACTTAATAGCAAATTAGCAAATTGTGCTCTTGGCCACTCAAACTAAACAAGAGGCCCAATGGGCCTGCATCACTCACATGGTATAAAACTCACACTTGTAACCTTAAACGTGATCTAAAATAAAGCTACAGGCAAAATATCAGTATTTATGATTAAAATTCATTCAAAAGACCCTGTATTTTTTTTTAAAAACATTTCACCCCTGTGATTGAAAGTCGAACAAAGTCATTATGTTGAACACATTGTATAGTCTTTCATCTCAGGATGCAACTTGCAAAGTATAAACATCCTGGGACCCATGGTTATTCATAAGAGGTTGTTTAAAGATTTTAAACAAATTTGACCCCTGTGACCTTGAATATAAGTCAAAGTCATTCACTTTAACAAACATAGTAGTCCTTGATACCAGCATATGCTACTAACTAAATATCAACATCCTGAGCCTTTTGGTTATTCAGAACAAGTTGTT
>NW_018407509.1:1863613-1888635 GCF_002113885.1 Mizuhopecten yessoensis
AAACATTTCACCCCTGTGATTGAAAGTCGAACAAAGTCATTATGTTGAACACATTGTATAGTCTTTCATCTCAGGATGCAACTTGCAAAGTATAAACATCCTGGGACCCATGGTTATTCATAAGAGGTTGTTTAAAGATTTTAAACAAATTTGACCCCTGTGACCTTGAATATAAGTCAAAGTCATTCACTTTAACAAACATAGTAGTCCTTGATACCAGCATATGCTACTGACTAAATATCAACATCCTGAGCCTTTTGGTTTTGAATATATTTGCTCCTTGTGACCTTGAATATGATTCAAGGTCATACATTTAAACAAACTTGGTAGCCCTTGATCCTAGTATGCTACTGACTAAATATCATTACCCTGGGCATTTTGGAGAAGTTGTTGAATGTTTTTCACATATTTGACCCCTGTGACCTTGAATATAGGTGAAGGTCATTCATTTGAACAATCTTGATAGCTCTTTACCCCAGCATGCTACTGGCCAAATATCGACACCCTAGGCCTTTCGGTTATTAAAAAGAAGTTGTTTAAAGTAAAATATTGACGCCGGATGCCGCACCACGGCATAAGCTCACTTAGCACCTTGTGCCAGGTTAGCTAAAAATGAAAATAAAAAAAATACTTGACTATTCAAAATGAAAATACAGTGAAACCTCAATATAATGCCCTCTATTCAGTAGAAATTCTTTATATATTTCCTTCAATTTATTGCCAAACCCCTTTATAATGTCAAAATGTCTCTGGGTAAACTGTGGCAGTATAACAAGGTTTTACTGTAGTTGAGTAATTAGATTTAATGGTTCTCTTACATATTCATTCAATGGGATATTAGTTAATAGAATTATTTTCTGCTATGAATAGGAAAATGGACAATAGCTCTTGATCCAACGCATTAGACTATAAATATCCTTTTCATAAAACCCCCCAAAAAAAATTAAAGTAAAAAGATGTTGCCTTTGTTATTTATAACAAAATAGTAAGTTTATATTTTAATTATAACCATACAACAATTTTTATTTTCATTTTTGACATGCTCACATCAGAAAAATTTAAATAGTAAATGTATTGAGTTTGGAGGTGGGGGGGGAAAGAGGGAAGAGTCAAAAAGTCATTGGATCTTTAAAAGGCTTTATAGTCTGTAGTGGATCTCGCAAATGAATGGAAGAATAAATTTGAAGAGGTCATAGGTTGTGGCTTATTAACTTATCAAACAAAATATTTTGAAACCAGATCATAGCCATTTAACTTATGTCATAAGGTTATTACATAAGGGGATTGAGATTTCAGCGAAGATTTCACTATTTGATTTTGAAGAAACAAGCTTTGATAAGTTTTGCCATGATATACCCAATGTTTACACATCAGTGTTAAGGATTTGGATTTTGTTGTCGGTAATGATGATGTAATACAGGATATGACATCATCATTACGTTCATGAGATCACCTTTTAAGGATCCCTGCCTGTAGTCTGGTTTTTTTTCGTATATACAGTAACCTCCCCTTAACTTCCATGTGTAGTACAATTGGGCCAGGATACTTCTGTTGACCAGGGTAGCGCAATTGGTTTGAGCGATATTATATCAATCTGAAATCCAGAATTCCAATTCCGGTCAAACCCCACCCAATTATTTTTTTCTCAATCAGAACACTGTTGTTGATTATATTTTGTTAATTTCATCTTTTATTATTTCTGATAAAAGTCCTGCAAGGTATGGGGTTTTTTCCCCAGAAATGTTTTATCAAAGTTAAGTTCTGCTAGTAAAAAGCTAAACAGTTTCCAACACTTAGATACAATTTTTGGCAGTGGTACAGTGATCCTTAGGGCTAAATTTTCTGATGGGAAAACATGCACAAGAGGATGACTTTATTTCCATACAAATGTCTTACAAGTGATTTTGAAGTTTCTCTACTACCAGTTGAATCCCATCCTTGATACTCCAGGGGTTATGCTCACTTTCGCTCTCTGCACCCCTGGAATATGGCATTCAATTTAATATACAGCATTTGATATAGCACCCTATCTAGTTAACATTAGAAACTCTATAAAGTGCTTAACAGTACATAGACATACAATTAGTACAATTAGCATATACATTAATCAATATAATTGGCAGGAGCTGCCTTATCATGATCAGGCGCTAACTACTAGTCCTATGCCACCTGGCTAATATCTCCCTACCCCTATGTGTGTATGCCTGTGTGTGCTGGAGATGTAATGTGTCCTGTTTGCAGTGGGAATGTGCTTCCAACAGCATCATTTATAGTGCCACCTCACTTGAATGCTACAGCACAGATACCACAGCATCCACCCATGACCAATTTATACTCCACCTGGGTTGTTGGAGTTGTGTGGGCAGGAGAAAAATACTTTCTCTGAATATCCATGTGTACGACTTCGGGGATTGAACCCCGGCCGCCTGGGTGGGAGGCCCGAGTGTTAACCTCTCAACCAATCCGCCCATGAAATATATCCGTCATAACAAAATTAAATGCACGCTGCAAGCTATTTGATTGGTTTCAGGTAAAAAAAGCGACAAATCATTAGGCTGATAAACCTGTCCTTTGCAGATTACAGAGGAGGGACATCCGATGTCAAAGCCAGTCAATTTTACCGTTGCAAGACCGCAAGATTCTTTTGCTGTACATCAAAGGATCAATCTAGCCTCCTTGTCTCACCCTCAAAGTGATACACACCTCTTGAGTATCGAGGATGGTTGAATCCTAGGCTACAGATTACTAGGAATGCTAAAAAGAAATTCCATCTACAGGGTTGGTAGAGGAAATTTACCATAAAATTCAAGGCGTTTTTTATGCAAATCTAAGGGTTGCTGTTTTAATGCTCCGAGACCCGGATGTGTAACTTTGACAAAAACTTATCATCCGAAACACTAAACACTAAAAGCCGATACTAGCTGGTATCAAGAAAATCTGGAAATTAACTCGTAACAGATATTTCTTTTTCCTGTATTTTGCTTCTTTCAATTTGATAAAGAATTACAACACAAAACCACCAAAAATAATATACAACTATTGCATGAAGATGATTTGGTCAATAAAAGACTCATTGAATTTAGGGACTTTTAACCCCTTTTTATTCGTTTTTGGGCTTGCAAGGCCAACCCTCTTTTTTAGGGCCTTTTCAAGGTCTGTACAAACTCTGCTCTAACCGAGTTAGTAACCAGTAACTAGATGGTTGATCATCATTATGAAAATGTCCTCTCCTTGAAAGATTTTTTTCTCAAGTCTTCCCGAGTGCAATGATGCGTGTGAGAACAAGGTTTAGGATATTACTGTTCACATGTATGGACACCAAATTAGCCGGGATCACAGTGTTTCTACCACACTTTAAACGGTACAATTCCGAATTTAGCTAGTGAAAAGGTAAATCTTCTTCTCATTCTTGTAGAAGTGTCCAACATTGCCACACATTGCATGTGCCCTTGATAGCGGCAGGGTGAAATAGGTTCAATATTGCATGTTATTTTTGTGACAAGAAAGTGTGCAAGAACAAATATACTATACTATGGTGGTTTTGTGTTGTGATGTGACAGAAATCATAAGATTTTTTAAATTTAGCATTCGTCAAAGCCCGAGAAACTAAGCTTCAAAAATTCAACACTCTGGTTCAGAGATTTCTCTGTCCACATCACAAATAGGAGTGATAGATTCTATTATTTGAAGTGCATCTGAAATCGAATCCAGGCCAAATTACAACTAGTCCAGTACTCTATAATTCTGGCTGAAGGGAATTCCCTCTAGCCAAGTCAGCATACTTCTGTGTCGTTGCATTTTCATCTCTTTTAAATCATCAACCTAGTTCTGAACTGATATTAAGGGGAGGTAAATCCCCTGAACAGATTACCCTTTGGGCCAGGTGAGCAGAAAAGTACAGTTCAAATTTCCAGTTATCTAGTACAGTCGTTATGAATTTTTGTTATAACTTGCACAGAGTTTGAAATTGTTCTGCAAATTCCTACTCGTATGGTGTAAAAAACAATCTGAATTCTTTGAAAACACTGAGAAATAAAACAAATGTCAAGACATTTCATGGTACCTGCAGTTTTAATTAAAAAGATTTCTTCATCAAGATCTACAATTACTGTTTAAAGGTTTCATAAGAATTCCTGATGAAATTTCACATTCTGCGTGACGAGCACGATATCAATAATGATGACATGTGTAATTGGTAAAGTTCAAAATTTTCATACGTCATAATTTAATTACAATTGTTAAAGTTGATATTTTCATACAATTAATTACATGTTTTCGTTTCTAACATAGAAAATCTCAGCAGGTGCTTGTGGCTATGCTTGCAAGTGCAGAGATTTGTAATGTATATATAACTGATGTAAACCTATATATATATATAGTGAAACAATTCTTCATTCTTTAATCTCTGAATATTTTTGTCAGATTTACAGAAAAGTTCAGATACATCATTAATTAATCACTATTGACAATTTCTGCAAACTTTGTCCTGTCAACAAATAATTTCAACAATACTGGCTCTTATTTACAATGCTACGCACTTTCAAACCAGAAAATGTTTTGTGCAAATTCCACACATTTCAAAAAAATATATCGGATCCACAATGAAAAAGGACCTTTCCTAGACTTTTCTTCAACGTCTTGGACCTTAGATTATATAGGAAACTGTTACATGGTGTTTTACTTGTTAGATGTATATCATTTGTCATTCTTTAATCCAGTTTTCATTTAAGACATAAATAATCCAATACATTTTAAACTGATAAAACTAAGCTTTTGAAAGTACATAACAAAATTTGTACGCCCATCACCGTCCCATAAATACTACCACACATTTTGTATTCACACTCAAAAAGCTGATTTTAAAGCTTTACAGTGAAACCTCGCTATAATACCACTCGTTTCATTTGCCACCTCGTTTACTGCCAACATATTTCAATGTCCCGTTTTCCTGCTTTCTTATGAACTCCTTTGTGTATTTCCCTTAAATCATTCACACCTGAAATTTCATAATGAACAATTCCAACCTTTGAATTGGAAGGTTTCAAATGTGTCCTCAGGGGTGAATGAGCTGATGCATCACCAAACCCCTTTATAATGCCAAAACAGCTCTGGACAAATGTTGGCAGCATAACGAGGTTTTGCTGTACTGTTTTAACTGTTAAATGAAACACCAGTTGAGCAATCGTTTTGAAGAGATTTTAACAACTTTCTAAACAGTACTGCTTTATAATAATAACACTTATCATTTGTCAGAGAGAAACATGAAATGAAGCGGAACCCTGTTACAAGTACATTGTATTAGAAAGGCCTTTCACTGTTGTGTATCCAGTCCAAAAACAACATATTTCCTCACGAGACCTCAGACGTCAAATAAAGTATAGAATTTTTGCTTACCCAGGGTATTTTTCTCCCTTCCAGAAATGAAATGAATACAAATATCCATCAACAGTCTAACACGGTCAACTAAAGACCAATGAAAAAATGATTTTAAAACATACATGTCTCGTTTTAGCTTTGGTAGAAATGGAAAATATAGGTCACAGTGACCTACAAATCACCTGATGTCATACTTGTTAGAATACACCTGCATTTTAAGATTGTTGACTTTGGGACTTGTAGCATCAGAGAAAATTTAGCCCAACGCAAATTCTAACCAAGATGTCACACACATGAACGGACGGGCTGACCGCTGGAAAATCAAAACACTAAATGCTCTCTTCGCAAATGTAGCGGGCATAAAATATGGAAAGGCTAATAATTTCTCAAACAAAAGAGTAAAAGAGCACAAATTATCAAAATTAAGGGAATTTGACTCAAAGCTTTGTCAGCCTAACTGTACAATGAGTGTATCTGCAGCAATTGCACAGCGACCACCTTATTACAACCGAACCTGTACGGATGGTGGCACAAAAATGGTATCTGAAATGTTCAACAATTAAAAGGAAAACGAGTATTAATATGGCCAAATCTTTTTGAATACTTGACAAGTATATAATCCATCCCTTCTAATATATATATATTAGGAAAAAAATATGTCTACAACATACAATTGTACCTACATTTAAAAAGTTAAAGTTATATACATCATTACTATGCGATTAATTTTAACAACTTCATGGAAAACATTTGAAGCCAAACGCAGGCTCAACACCAGTGTGAAGAAGCTATATTGTAACTTTGTGATAAGGATTCTGCAAACAAGAAATTTACCTCACGATTGTAAGCACCTGTGAACATGTTTTGCATTTCTGAAACAACAATTTTCATTTACTCTCTCAC
Source organism: Mizuhopecten yessoensis (assembly GCF_002113885.1). Lineage (NCBI taxonomy): Eukaryota > Metazoa > Mollusca > Bivalvia > Pectinida > Pectinidae > Mizuhopecten > Mizuhopecten yessoensis. The sequence continues at coordinate 1,869,893 of NW_018407509.1, forward strand.
ATAGACTACTAGCTTTCAAACATCCGTCACAGTTGATTTCTCCTCTCACGCACACATATCCATATAATCTGTACCATCGCACGCTGATCCAAGCAATGATATCGTGTTCTCACCTACTTAAAGTAAATATATGTACAAAAAGTATGGGGATTAAATGATAAAGAAATTATAATTGGGGGGAGGGGGAGGGGGAGGGGAAGAGAGAAACATACAACAGAAAATTTAACTTTTAACAATTTCATGTAGCAACACACCCATTAAACAGCACTTAAAATGATTCCTGCAGGAAGGGCTTCAAGACTTCAAACACACAGAAACCCTGATAGCTTTGACACTTTTTGATTTCCAAACAGGTTTATCAAGCAATGGCAAATGCAACAAATCCTGTTAGCCGTTACTTAATCCCAAAGTGATGTTACTGGATTATCAGTGTCTCAATTACAACCGATGGTCCACAGATATCACATTTAGAAGCTATATAACAGCCTATATTATCTAGTTTTGCCTGTATCATATGCTCTTATACAAACCAATTTTTCCACTCTAGGTAGGTCCTACTGATGTGAACAACATACCTAACACTGTCTGATATTGTTTCCCTAGCTTACGAGGGATCATATCCAGACCGTGGCTATCCAGCAATACAACTCAACTGATCAACCTATCAATTTTTTTCTAATAAAACGAAAATATACTGCGGCTCTTTCTCCATTAACCAAGAGACTCGGATATAGAAATTCAAATTCTTTCTTTACTGAATTTTACTGCTCATTTTGATTAGTAATTCTAAAATCTGGTTTTTCGATAAATTAACCAATCAACTTAATAGCAAAATAAATATAGGCAGAGGTTTTTGGAAATGCTTCCAGAACTCAATGTAGGAGCTTCACATTTCATCATAGAGGTACCATTGATTTTATATGGGTTACTTTTTAATCCTTTCACCCCTAGGTAATTTTAGTAGACTCTACCATGCGTTTTTGGGGACGAGTCCATTATGGTCTATAGTGGTGAAAGGGTTAATCTCTTGTGTTCGTTGAAGACTCAGTGACCTTAAAAATAACAGAAGACCAATGAAGATAAGAGTCGGAAAACTACACATTACTAGTGTAATTTTCCAATAAATAATTCCCTGAATGTATTTTATGAACACTCTATATTCTAAGAATCTGTTCACTACCAAATAACCCGTCTCTGATAAATCACATCTGTGGGAAGTTGTTACGCCTCAAATATAAGTATTGGATCTGGAATTACACAGGAATTCTCTTACAATTCTCATTTTTACAAATAATTGCAACTTTTCATGGAAAAAATCTGGCCTGCGTAAATTTACTGAAGAAATCCTTCAGGTTAGTAATTTTAACTAGCATACTATGACTTGGAAAAGTGAACGAGTAAGTCATTTTACATCCAAAAATAAAATCGATTTTATTCAACTTAACTTTTTGTGAAGATATCCAATGTATAATTTAAATACTACTTGGGATTTCTTTGTTTGTAAATGATTTACTTGTTCAACGGTTTTTACAAATACACTCCTCCATCGACAGTTCAAATAGTGCCATATAACTGATATCATTTCCACTTAGGCTAATTACCTTGACTGTGAAAGTAACATAAAATTTACTCCATGTAAAGGTAAGTAGGGGTAAGATCACACACAGCAGGAACGCACACTTTAAATCTATCATATTGAAATGCTTCAGTCATCTGTTAAAATATATTTTTCGGGAGAAAATCCAAGCTGGCGTGGGCAAGTCATGACAACTGTATCACTCCCAAAAAAAAGATTTTCAATCCGTCAGCCTGTCCCTGTCCAGCTGTTGTGAAAACTTCTACTAAAACAAATAATATTACCAAAACACTGAATAGAAAATGAATGAAAACAAAGCTTATGACATTGAAATAAAGTAGTTATTGCGTTTTTTTATTTTTAAATATTTCTGAATTATATTTATATTGTTTATTATCACTTTTAAACAGAACATTTTCTATCCGATATCAAGAAATGATTTTCAAATAGACAAAGAATGCATCAAACCAGTTTCAGTCATTTTAAGACTACTCCTGAGAGATAGGAATGTTGACTATGACGAAGGCACATTCAACATTTTTTTTTAAAGAAATTCTTTTTAAACAGAGTATGACTTACAACCTCAATTTCCAAAACGGTCACAAAACATGTTTTTTTTTAATATGTGTCATACAGAAATTTTTTGTTGACAGATCGACAGACTGACTCGGCTCATCTTTAACGTCTCCAAAGATGCCTGCAATTACATTTGAATGATGAAAGGTGACATGATATCAACAAAATCTATTTAACAGGTTCTTGGTGCACGATAACAGCACCTGCTCTGCATGTCTTAAATCCTAAAATGTCAGCGTAAATGCACAAGTCCTTTAATATATACAGCCAGTGTTGACTCTCCATTGAGCGAGTTGGATTCACCCTTGCACTGTTTCTATTGAGTAGGAGGAAATTCACCAAGCGCTGTTTCTTCATCCAGTGGTGAGTATTCCCCCCAACACTATTTCACGTCAAATGTATTTCTTAACCAATAATCTTTAGCACTTTCCCTATTCCAATGGTTTTCCCTGAAAAAAATAAAAAAAAATAAACATTAATTTTTTTTTTTAATAATTCCGTGTGTATGTCAAAAAGCACATCCAAAAGCATCTTTACCGCAGATACAACAAATGCATACTGAGCTTCATTTTTCAAAAAATAAAGAAGAAGAAATTGGCCCTAACAGCTTGAAGGTAACACTTTTTGACTGTAGAACATTTTCGTGATCCTAATTAATGCCAATTCATTCGAACAAGAAAACAATCTTTTTGAATAAATTTACTTTCAAAGACAGTCTCCAACACAGTGAAAGATTTCAGCAGCGGTACAAGGATCCTTAATATGCATACACAGTAAATCATCAGAATATACTTCAGAAGCAATCTAAATAAGTCTGCTCTTAATGTTTCCTCAAATACTACAACCACTCAGTCTGCTATTTAATATCTTTATATAATATGTTGCACTTGCTATTTAATGAATTTATTCTTTTCATTTTTTTTTTCAAACTTTTTTCATTTTTCCGTAAAAAAAAATGTTGTATTATTTTTGTTCATTTTCATGTCATTTTTTTTTTTAGAAAAACAGAACTACATTGTTTTAAACAGAATGGGACATGGAAACAAGTTTTCCATCGCTTCAAAACAAATGCAAAAGAATTTCAAACAAGTGACCATGTGATACGATTAGGACAGCTGGGTAAGTTCCCAGAATTCTCTGCTCACCTTCATCGCGCAGTGTAAATCGTCCCATCTGTGGGAAGTCCTTGAATGTCTCCAAACAGATCATTCCACCGTTCACCTCAATACGAGCAATGGCTATTTGGTCCTGTTTCACAAAGCGGGGTTTCACTTGGGTTTTATCGCCCGTTTTTTTGTCAATTATACACAGAAGTGCGCGCAGCGTCACCTCCTCCGCACACGTGTGAATATGCAGCACGGCACTGTATCCCGCACATATGATTGATTTATGTTCAAGTATCACAATCTGAAACAGAATTAACAGTGTTTATTGGCGTATTAAGTCACATAGCTAATAATAATATATGTACGTTTCATTATCAAGAGCACAAGAGATCCAAGATTGATTGTTTTCACGGGGTTTTTTTTAAACTGTCAACAATTAAGGGTCTTACAATAAGCCTGGATCATATCATTAGAGTTTTGATAGAATTACCGGAAATATTTGGTGTTCGACATCCTACCAACTTCTACATTCTAACAAATGTTTGATAAAGAAAGAGAAGAAATAGTGAAGTTCCAGTAGAAGAAGGATGATATTACTGACAGAGGGACAAGTTGACGTGACAATACGCCCTGCTGAAGGCAGTAATGGTAAGGAGTTGGTAAGGAATACAAAAGTGTTCTCTGAAAAGTTGCAGGTAAAAGTAGACTGCTATACATAAACTCAGAACCAGCTATTTCTCGGAATACATATAAATATAAACTTTATTTAACATGCAACAAGTTATTTTAACTTATATCAATCACTCTTGTTGGCTCGGATGTCAGCGTGCAGGGGCCTTGATGGAAGGCGAGTGCGCTATCCACTGTACCACCCGAACATCCGCAATACATAAAGGTCAACATCATAGCATGTGAACATTCAACCCCCTATTCTTTTCAAGTGGACCACCTTTTTCAAAACTTTTTCAGATCACCGACCCGGATGGGTTGAAAACAAAATCACTTATGAGAGAGATTGACAAGAAGGCACCATATTACGTCTCAGTTAAGGTGTGAGAGTAACGAAGGAGTAACAGAAAACCTAGATTAACAATACAACACTCAACTGCTGCTACTTACCTGAGCATCAAATACCTTCCCTGTGTTACACGGCGCGTCCAATGGACAGAGCACAAAGCCTGGCGATATATCCTACAACAAACAAAACTATTTTATTTTTGTACTGACTTTTTTTTAATAAAACTACACTGTGGATCAAATAAATTAAAATATACATACTGTATATGCATCCTTATATGTTGTGGATTTTTTTTTTTGGATATCTATCCGGAACACTTTTGAAGGTTTTTTGTATTCACTCCATAATTCTTAATTAGAACTTAAGCCAACTAAATGCTTCTGTCACCGAAGAAAATCTGCTACATTCATTTTCATGCAAGGATAGTTCAGGATATGTTTTTGACAACATGTATAAATGAGAAATCTGAAAGGGGTATATAAACTGCAATAAAAATAAAGAAATCAAAATTAATTATAAGCACAGAACTAGCTATGGTTTTGGGAAGTTGCTGTAATTTGGACAAAATTCAAAAGCAGAGAAGGGACATAACTCCTATAAACATTGCGGAAAACCCAATAATATTATCGACTTGAAACAATTTTCCCAGCTAAGTGATATTTTGTGACATTAACGACAGGTGGGGGTCATGTTTGTTAGCCATGCACTTAGTAGCATGTATGGCCACCATTAGCTGGGATCACTGCATTTCCAACTATGTCTCGTTGAGCTGGTGTAACATCACTGCACCCCATCACCAAAAGTCAAATAGAATCAGGACTCATCCAAAAACAAAATATTATTCCAATGCCGTGAACGCCGTCAGTCGTGCGCTCCAACCACATTAATGTCATTGGTAGTTGATTTTGCATTAAAACAGGACTTGTATATGGCTTTTTTGCATGTGCAACAGGAAAAAGAGAAAATGTAGCGGCAAGACCAGGGTTCGAACCAGGGACCCTCTGAACTCTAGACGGATGCTCTACCAATTGAGCTACCTGGTCACCGACAATCAACCCAGTCCAGTTCCGCTACATTCCTACCTCCTTTTTCTAAGTCATCGCCCCCAAAGACACAACTATTTACAACCCAAGTTTGGGTATCCCATTGCTAAGCGTACTCCCAATGCTTGAAACAAGGGTTAGCAAGCTCGCCAATTTTGTAACAGACCAGTTCTGCTACACATGCATGCAGGACATTTTCAATCTGTTTCTTATAGTTTGTCTACTCTAAAACCTGCAGCACACCAACAGCCTATACTCTCTCCTTTAAGACACCTGCTGCATTGTTTAAATGAATAATTTTACAAATATTCTAGGGAGACAGAATTCCCTACCAAACACACTAGTCACATTTTTTTATCAACAATAATTTTTTCTGGTAACATGTCAACCCTTCTTCCTTTAATAAAGTCCATAAAACAATTCTTTCAAAAATATTAGCGAAAAGCAACATCACAACCACAAGACCTTGGTCATTCACCCCTTAAGACACATTTGAACACTTCCAATTCAAAGTTGGAATAGTTAATTATGAAATGTTCAGGGGTGAATAGGTTTATGACGAGGCCTCTTGCTATGATACTGTCTTAATAGATAAAGGTATATGAAACAGGTAAACCCACCTCTTCTTCCACTCCTTGGACCTTCACTTTGAGATTTTCGCCTGGATTGGCCAACTCCGTTTCTATTTCATCCGAGAACAGTTGATTTACTTTTATTGTAGCCTGCAAAAAGTTTAAGACCATTGACAAATTCAATATTACGCTGTTGAACCTTTCAAGGTAATCTTCACATCTAAACTGATTGCTTATGTAATGCAGATGGTGACTGGATCAAATGCAATCAAGATCTATCGCAGCAGACATGGAGTCCAAAAGGAGAAAACAAAAGGTGTCACAAAATCAATGACAATCCTGGAGGGGGGCCATGGGGCCTTGGACCCCTCAGAACTAAAATAAAACCCTCCTATTTTTAGTTTTTCTTTTAACTAACTCATTCACCCCTGAAGACACATTTGAACTCTTCCCATTAAAATGTTGGATTAGTTCATCATGAAATTTCAGGGGTGAATGAGTTAACATAGAATGGCTCATCTAATTTTTTAATATTAACTAAATGTTGCCAAAAATGGTCAAATGTTCTTGGCTGAAACGATTTTCTCGGCAAAATAACTTTCTAAATGAATCGCGGTGGACCCTATGTACAGCTCACAATATGCCAGAATAAACGGCTATACATCTGTATTTATCCATCATTGACATAGATCAGGATCTATCGATTGTATGTACTATAGTACTCACCCTATTTGGCATCACCATTAACGTCATATTCTTGGTTATAACACCAGCCTCCAATTTCCCAAGTATAAGCGTTCCCATGTCCTAAAAAACAAAATGATAAGAATTTCAGATGAACCAATGCCAAGCGAGAAATATCAGCGTGCCCAACTTCAGTAGCATTCAATACTATTTACAATATCAGGGGTGTACGTCTACACTGGTTCAGCTCAGGTTTTTCGGCATACCCTTTAGAGTATGTTTTTGACTCCCAAAAATCAACTTCGACTGTTGAGTTTGAAAGGATACTGGTATTTGACATTTGTTTTGACTCCTAAATTTTCAGGAAAAATGTGATCTGAATTCTGAAATTACTGAATGTCAAGGAACAACTAGACAAACACCCTTGGATAGTGAATTTTAGTCTGACAGGGAAAGTGATCATTTTCAACAGTTACTATGGTTCTATAGGTGGAGCATGAAACATTAAATTGTACACCCCTGAATAGAAATTGAAAAAAAATCATGTTTTTGACTTCCATCAGTACCCAGCACAATGTAGATGTCACATTATCAACACACTTCTTCATATTGTTGTTAGCTATTGTTTAAGTGAGCAGTTGAGGTTATATGGAAATCATGTCAATTCTATAGGAAAGCAATAAAAGAAAAGGTCTTTGTTTCTTGATGAAAATCAGTTTAATATCAACTTTGGTGATGTATAAACTTTCTATCAATTTTATCTATAATATTACGGTATTCACCTCGCAAAAAAAAAAAAGCTATATATCGAGAAAAGTTTGCCCAGTCAAACTTTCGTCCTTTGCCAATGAAATCATTTTAGCCCAGTGTTACTTTCGCCCTTATGTCCACTGTAATGATAAATTTGCCTCCATTACGGAGGGCGAATTGAACTTAAAAGAAATTTTCCTAGTATACAGTGCATAACTTGTCTTCATAAATAAAAATGTCACTACCTTCTGTTAGGCAAAATAAATTTACTTATGTTTCCGCTACCATCCTCAGAAAAAATAGGGTAGTACGTACCTTGTTAGATATTTTTTTTTATCTTAGATTTTTTTTTCACTATGCTTACCATAAAGAGCAGGAGTTATAACTTTAACAGTGTATATCACTTAATGCCAATAAAAAAAATAGGGTAGGTACAAAACTCTAGGGTAGGTACGGTAGAGGTAGCGGAAACACAAGATTTTTTTTATTTGGCCCAAGTATACAAATGTATTTACATTTTTGTATCAAGAGAAGTAGGTCTGAGAGCCTGGTCGATACTTACTCTGTATTTATCCACAATAGGCATCCTGACTGGCATTTCTGTTGATCTGTTTAGGGATTCCAATTCGTCTAGATAATTAATAAGGGATGGTCCTCTGAAAACCAAATTACATGTAAATTTAGCTACAGTTGTTTTTAATTGGGAGAAAAAAAGTTTAGTTCTTGATGCTAGAGAATGACACAGAACCAAGGCCCTGGTATACAGAAAGGAAAAGCCCTGGAATTAAAATTGAAATATCTCAATCTCTAAGCAAACTGTCACTTCTACAAATTTGAAATAAATTGTAGCTTAATCAAAATGAAATGTTATGTGTTTACAAAACAAACACCTAGTCTTCATTAAGAACTAACTACTACATGTTAAAATTCATACCCCCTTTTACAAAATGATTCAGTCTTGTTCGATTTATTTTTTTCAGTGACCAGTATTGTGTACCAGTAATTGTCAATCAAATAAACCTACCTGTACCACGGGCAGACGCTTTCATCTGGTACAAACTTGAGAAAAGCTCCGGTGAGGCCCGATACTGGCATGAAATACAGGTCTGTTTTAGGATTGAAGCCGCACTTCTTCAGGTATGGAATCAGTTTTTCCCTACACTCATTATACCTGTGTAGAGAAAGTCCCGATGAGCTTGTACAAGAAAACACCTCAACTTGTGTTGTTCAAACATACATGTTCAGTATACTGGCAAATTTTCAAACAGTAAAGTACTCGCCCTTCACTAGAATAATCCATATTTGTCGAGAGTTCAATTCCCCCTCAACATTTAATCACTATACATATTATGTCGTTTGCTAATGTTCGCTGTATTGATAAATTTGCCTTTATTGCGGCTGGCATAAAAGGCGGAAAATTTAACTGCAGCAAATTTTTTCCTGTATACAGCATAACAAAGTATTAAAATTTAGGTGCAAATCTTACTGTTGCATACATGCCATAACTTTGCGGTGCAAAATAGTGAGATCAGTGATTATTTTTAGTGAGATTTGGTCGAAAATAGTGAGATTTTTTTCTCTGAATTCGTGAGAAATTCATGAGACATTTAAAACATAAATTATATAGCATATAACATAGTATTAAATTATATGTTCTATGTTATATGTTATATATTCTGAAGCCTCTAATTACTTTGTTAGAGACAAAATTGAAAGATAAATTGATATTTTAAAGGATTTTAGGTAGGTTTACACGTGACCCACGGCCAAGATAAAGCTGTTAACATTTAAAAGTAAATATATAGCATGAAAGGCAAAAAATAAGAGTAATTAAAGAAAGAAGAAATTATAGAGGGATCCATGTACTTGTTAACCCAGGTTAGAAAAAATATATCTCAAAACATTGGGAATATTCAATATTAATTTGTTGGGGGAAAAAGTAAAACAATAACTACTAATTTTATATACCCAATTCTGAAGAAACTTGTTTTCTTCTGTTTGTTATTTTCATTAACACTCAATCCCATCCCGACGGCAAGAGAATAAATTCTGAATTCAATGTCAGTGTCCGGTTTCGATTTTATAGTCACCTCCAACATTTCCGTTTCGGTAAACCATGTTTTCGATTGTAACGAATTAACAGCTCTTATGTTGCTGTTTAATGTTAATATCAACTGTCATCACGTATAAATTAGCAATTAGCCCCTACTGGCTGTGGGAAAACTGATTTAATTGCTTGACAGTTCACACATCGGTGAGCAAGTCACCAAGCCTTGTCCGGCTAAATCGGCTGGCCAGGCCATTCAGAACTTTCCCACCTATGCTGCTAATTGGCCTGGTCCGTAATTTAAGTGGCTGGCGTTTGACTTCAGACCTCTCAGTGACCAAGGTCAGTGTGAATCCATGTAGCTATCGTTTATTCCCTAAGATTGACCAAATTTCTTTTCTTATCGCGAGACCGATTGAAATTGAGGATTTTTTCTGAAACAATTTTCGTGAGTCTCGCGCCAAAATTGTTAGATATGGCATGTATGCTGTTGAAACAATTTAAAGTCTGTTTAAGTTTCATTTTCTTCTTTCCAAACAATGTATTTGGAAAGTTTTCGCCAAATCAAATCAAATATTCACTATTCACGAATGAAATTCATGTTTGACAAGTGTTAGTTTCACCTTGAACACTTGGGCTCTGTATTACACCTAAGATTGATCTATGGTCTCAATTCAATATTGCTGCCTTGAAATAATATTCCAACTTCAATCATTTCTAACTTCAGTACCAGTTTCTTGTATTACATCCCAGATTAAACTTGTTTATATCTGTTATATTCCAAAGAAATTTTGCTTACAGGTAACATATGCAGGTATCGTTTTTGTTAAATCCTTACCGTTCTTCTGACCACAGAACTGTGGGGTCGTCCATCTTATTAATAACTATAACCAAGTGTTTTACGCCGGCAGTCTTAACCAACATAGCATGCTCCCTTGTCTGTCCCCCTCGTTCAAATCCAGTCTCGAATTCACCTCGTCTTGCTGATATCACCTACAAATGTAAATATTTACAATTGGATTAAAAATGAAATGACTTTAATTTGTCCTGATCAAGTCAGCCAAAATGTTTGAGCTTTTTTAATATTTCACAAAGGTTTTTTAAAAGATAATGCAATGCAAGTAAGCAATACTAAAACGACCTAAGGTAATGAAGGAATGGGGAATGGGGTGCTCCAAATTAGGTTCGATTGAGGCTCAAAATTGGGTTGGCTTATTGGACACTGTGGATAGCTAGAAAAAGCCCTGGTATACCAAGTTTCACACAGCCAACCTTTCAGACTTTCTAATCTGCTGATACTTGGCTGGTAGCAGGGAAATACAGTCAGGAGCTTTTAAAAAGATGATTTGGTGGACAAGCAACAGAAATTCCCAGGTGCAGTACTTACAGTTTAAGAATTCTGCGCACATTTAATATGTTTCCTTCAGGATTTTGAATATACTAAAAATTCTTTTGAAATGTTTTTGACTTGAGTCAGACAAATAACAATGGACATGTGCTTACCAGTACAGCCAGATCAGCCTGTGATGCTCCTCCAATCATGTTGGGTACAAAGCTTTTGTGGCCTGGGGCATCCAGAATTGTGAAATGTTTACTTTCAGTTTCAAAGTATGCTCTCCCCACCTCAACTGTTTTTCCTTTCTCTCTTTCCTCTGAATTTGTATCCAGGGCCCACGAGAGGTACCTACAGACAAAACACAATGACGAATTAAATAAGCACATTATCTTTCCTTGGAAAACAACAATAAGGATCACTTTCCCACTGCACTGTGGTTTTTCTTATATACAGTAACCTTAACTTTGGTGGATATAACTGTAGCACAATCATGCCAGGACATTTCCGTCGACCAGGTAATTCAGTTTGTCAGAGCAATAGCATAACAATTTAAAGTCAAGGGTTTGAATCCCGGTCTAGCCCTACCAAGTTTTACACTCAGAACACTGCTGTATGGTATCCAATACTTGGTTACAGTTTTAGGTACCTAAAGTAGTGGTACAGGGATGCTCAAAATAACAGAGGAATTTGCATCCATAAACATGTACAACATGAAGTCCACACTCTGTATAGTAGTATGGGGACGTTGAGCAAGGACACGCTGAAGGAAGGTTATCCTAAGGTCATCGAAATTCACCTGCTGAAGCGTTCCCTATATGTAACCATAAATTAACTTGTAGATGTTAAAATGTGTCTACAAACATCCACAAATGTTTGCATGTTCTATATTTTTGAGTGGTCGTGTGGCGCAGTGGAAAGCGCACTCGCCTTTAAGCTAGACGAAAAGGTATGGGTTCACCTGCCCGACTACGTAGGTTTTCTCCAGGTACTCCGGTTTCCTCCCACACTAAGCCCCCCGCACGCTAACATCCGGGCCAACAAGAGTGATTAATATAAGTTAAAATACCGTGTTTCATAATTGTTGTAAACTAAAAGTGTATATTTATATTCATATTGGAACTAAGACATCTCCATAAAATTAAGCACGTACCATGTTTCTCTGTTTTTTTCTTTGGCTTCTCTTTCATATTTCTCCAACGTTCTTTTATCAACCATACCTGTTAAATACCTGAAAATCAAATACATAATATTAAATTTAATCAAAAACCATTAAAAGTAGACAAGACAAAAGGGTTTCAATTTGATGAATTTCATGCATTAATGAATATATATATATATAACTAATAAATTACATTCTTGAAGCTCTAAGGAGTGCACACACAGGGTTGGAAGTGTTTTTCGAGATACGTTTAGACGAGCTGTCCCATGTACACAGAAAACTGTCTCAATTTTGTTATTTTTGTGTTTTTTCTAATTTATTTGCAATCGAAGATCAGAGATCTGATTTGGTTGCTTCCCCAAAGTCTAATAAAAACTGCAACTGTCCCTTCTATTTAATATTTCTTATATTGTTGCCAACAGCATTTCACATAACATTTTCAAGTGTAAAGAGAAGACATGTGTATTGAGAGCTGATCCATTGGATTTCAAAGATCTGTGTAAATATTTCATAGAATGGAGAAAATTACTTACATAATATGACCACCAATCGTTGATTTCCCAGCATCTGCAACACAAAAATCAATATTGATTACAGAGCAGGTTTAATGCACACTCACTACTGATACCAACAAGTTTCAATGATTATCAATTTAGACAAGATACCATTTAGCACATTAAACCAGGGTTTTTTTCCCACAAATATTTTAGGTTAACATTTGTCGCCTTTCCATATTAGGTTTGGACAGTATTTTCTCTTTGTTGTTGAAAAAATCCCTATAAATTTGTTTTTACTGTCAATTACACCTTTTGTATAACAAGATACGTAAGGATATTTTTGTGAAAATCAAAGATTCCATATGAGGTTTGGATATTATTTTCTCTTTGTTGTTGGAAAAACCCGGCTTATTTTTTGCACTCTTCCTTTAATTGCATCCTTTGTAAAACAAATAGGTATAGCATTTTCCTCATGAAATCCAAGTCTAAAACAGATTTAGGGCTAGACAATAAGGGTAGCCCGCTAGTCTGAGACTAGTGAAATCTCCAGCTGAACTAGTGGTTCCAAAAACTACTAGCCCGGTTAACAACTCAAAATCTGATAATATTTATCATGTTGAATAATATAAGGTTAGCGGAATTTGCATATGGACTGGTATAATTGAAAACTACTAGCCAAAATGGCTAGTGGATTTAAAAATTAATTTCTAGCCCTAAGATTAAAGTGAAATCTGTAATAAGTACCACCAGAGATTAACACAGGAATAGAAAGTAAGTAGCCTTTTTGAAATATGCATTGCAGGTGCATGACCAGTGTCCAATCCAGCGAGAGCTGCAGGCCAGAGCCAGGGAGAGAGTACAAGAAAGGGGGCAGGGGCACGGATCATTTTTATTTTTTGCTTCTGGCTGTTCATTATAGATGCTTCGAATTGATCATCGGATATGCATTTGTGTGACTGTAATTATATTGCATACCGTAAACAGGGCTAGCTGTAAACAGTGTCGCAAAATATCAGCAGTGACAATTAACATGAACACAGGGAAAATGCAAAAATCACTCAGTCGTGGAGCTGACGGAAAATAAAAACAAAATAACCACGAAAAATATTCATGTGGTCGTATTTTAGTTACAAGTGACAGAATGTTTAACTGAAAAAGGGGAAAATAAAGCTGAAACAGGGGAAAATAATGCCAAAATTGGAGAGGGGAATTGGCCCATATATCCATTATCTATTTAGCTATCATCAAAACCCAACATACAAACATACGCACTTCCCGAGATGTCCTTCAACTGATCAGGTGAATGACTGAAGCGATAATTACAAATTGGGATAGAAAACTTAAGTACCAATGTTGGTCAATCGGGCACAGCATACTATTTCATTATGCACCAATTACCATATTAACATATTTTGCTCATCTTCTAACTGGGACTTAGTTTTTTGTATATTGCACATGGTTATACCATGCTTCATAAAAATCGAATAATATTTAGGTACGTTATTTTGCAAAAACCAGTGTGAACAAGCGGACAGACCGAAAACACGAAATGACAAAGCTTATTGTCCTTTCCACTATTGTATTAAAATCTCTGATATAAATATATACTCATGCATCATTGATATATACCAAGGCCAAAAAAGTGTCTGTTCAGGTAACATGCCTGAAAAAAAAAATGGTAAGTCGGTCTAGTAGGCAAATAATTTAATTTTAATTTTCCATTTTCATGAATAACCATATTGTGCTTTATATCAAATTTTAAAATGCATTTCCACACATTACTATGGCTATTTATTTGTCAACAATAGGGTCAGACTCCCAGAACAGAAAGAAAGTATACATTTTATACTGTGAACTTTGACGGGCTAATATACTAAACTTAGGTGATAAAATATCTAGGGTGGGCAGTAAAATCTTGGGAAGATCAGGATACCAGAAACACACATATTTTTTGTTTGCCCAATGAGGAATTAACATCTAATTGGGCTGCTATTGCAATAACAGAATCACATCCACTTCTACAAAAATTTCACGCTTGACATAACCTACCAACGTGGCCGATGAAAACAACATTGACGTGTTCCTTCTTCACTTCAACCTCCGGTGTTCCATCCACAGGTTTCTTTATATTCATTATAGGTTTTCCAACCATTTCTTCTTCAGGGTCCTCGTCTTCGTCGGCCCAGTCATCCCCTATTCAATCAAATCATCACATGATGTTATTGATCAACACTGTAACATATGTCGTACAAATTCAACATGATGATTTCATAATTACTTCACTGTGTTGCCAATGATTGGTGGCATTTCTAGTTGATGCAATGTTGGCTTGGTTCAATATTTAGAGCCACAACTGTACTTGAAACAAGGGTTGGTCACTGTACGCACCAATTTCGTAATTGAAGTGAAAAAATGCCAGTCTGGGATTCAAACCGAGGACCAATTGAGCTACCTAGTCACTGTCGATCAACAGAGTACAGTTCAGCTAAATTGTTATTTTTCCAGAATGGCCAAAAAATCTACTTGCAGAAATTTGCAAGTGAGGAATATTTCATCATTTGCATATTTTAAAAATTTACAACTTAAAAGCATTTTGCAAGGAGATATGTGTTAATGCCAAACCCGACAATATGTATGAAAAGATGGAGTTGTACCTGGTTGCCCTTCCTCTGTTTCCATGTTCTCAGTACCACCAGCATTACCAGACTCGTCAGTAGGTGTGCCATCTGGTGGAGAGTCATCTACACAAAGAAAAACGTAAGGTTAAATGTCATAATATGGTGTTGGAAATTATCAAGACTTTTCTGCAAACACTATTGCATATCTTTCCATGAAGAATTTATTTCAGAAAATGAGGTTAACGAGCTTGAAGTTGTGTTTCAACTCATACATTTAGCACAAAAGAACAAATAACTAAAACATTTTTCAAATTGATCGGTAAATTTCCCAGTTTTGCAATCTGTCCACTTCGCGAAGTGGACAGATTGCAAAACTGGGAAATTTTAGGAAATAATAGCAACATATTCCAATGCTACCTCCAAGGCTAAAATAGCCCTGGACAAAGTCTTGCTGCTATTCAGGGTTATACACTCAGGGTCAAAGTCCTGTTATATATATATAGCTATTCAGGGTTGTACACTCAGGGTTAAAGTCCTGTTATATATATATAGCTATTCAGGGTTAGACACTAACTTTTTTTTATTGTTATTCCACCAGGACGAGTTGAATAGATTATTTACTAGTCCTATATCAATGTAACTACTCCTAGATTTCCTTACGGAAACATCTCCAGCACAAAAGTAATTGACTGTAGGAGACATAAAATAACTACATGTACTACCATAAAGACATGGTGAAGTTTTAGGAAACTTTTGACAATTGTCATGCAGAAGGCCTTTATCTGTATTTTTAGCAGTTTTCGAAAAATGTAAGATAGCAAATATCAATAGAAACACATGTACAGTAAAACCTTGATATAATGCCCGTTATTTCAATTGCCACCTCGCTTATAATTACTGCCAACATATTTCAAGGTCCCTTAATTCTTTTTTTCCCCTTAAAATTCCTTTATGCATTTCCCTCAATGTATTTCCAAACTCTTTTATAATGCCATCATTTCTTTGAACAAATGGTGGCAATATAACAATGCTTTGCTGCCCTTTACATGTTGTACCATAATACTAGCTACCATTCAAAAGATGAGATGACCAGACAACGTGAAATGGGGAGACTCAGTAACTTAAATTGATTTACATGTTGCCGAGTCTCCTCATTTGAATATTGTCTGGTCATTTTTTCTTTGGAATTCATTACTCTTATGCCGGACTAGTGAATTACGTAAAAATCCATCAACTTGGGTATGTTGAACTTCACTGAACATTCCAAGAGCGGAAGTTGGTTCTCCATCTCTTTTGTATATACGTGTTATATATACATTTGTAGGTTGCCAATATATTAAGTATGAAAATATAGTTCAGCACACTACACTCCATATAAAGCTTCAACCTTTTAATAGACAACAGCCAATTGATGGTGGTGATCCAACACTGCCAAAAAAAATTTGCCCAAAAACTTTAACTTTAATAAAGCTTGCCCAAAAACTTTAACCAAGTCCCATTTAGCTGTTTTTGGCCCCTAAAATATGTAAATATAGTTCAGCACATTATTTACACTCCATATAAATATTTCAAAACTTATAATAATCAACAGCCAATTGATGGTGGTCAATCCAACACTGCCCAAAAAACTTGCCCAAAAACTTTTCACCTCAAGCTTGCCCAAAAACTTTAACCAAGTCCAGTTAAGCTGTTTTTGGCCCCTAAAGTATGAAAATATGATTCAGTAAACTCCATATAAATAATGCCAACGCCAGGAGACTACATTAGCTAAATACAAATAAGGGAGTCAAAAAATTTAAACTATTTATGAGATAGCATTCAAGAACTGTTGTGATTAAATATGGATATGGTTTAGAATAGGTGGTCAGTGGTGATATAATTAGTTATATAGTTAAATGATTGAAAAATTGTGGAATTTTAAGAATAATCATTTAGCCCAAAGTGCAACACACAATATTTTCTTGTGTTTTCTTGTTATATGTCTTTTCCAGCAGAATAGTTTCATTCACCCTTTAAAACTGGGAAACTATATCATGCAAGATTCATTACATATTTATTGCTTTGGACTCCGCGATCCCCCAAATACTCATAGGTTGTTACAACCTATGTAGCAAAAAAGCCCGGGCTTACACATCATTTTTGACAAATGAAAAATAAATAAAAACGCAACATAGACTATATGATATAAAATATTAAAAAGCAATGACAGGTGTTTTGTATCTGCTATAAATTCCTCCAACTATGCTTCGTTGCAATCAAAGTCTCTAACAAAGGTAGAACTGAGGGTAGCATATTCATTCGGCATGGTAACCGCACCAGTGAAACTCTAGCCTTGCTAATTATCGGTGTACCCAAACACTAACTTATAAATATAAAGGGAACAATATGGTAGCCTGGCTTCAATCATTCGACATGGTAACCGTGCCAGTGCAACTCTAGCTATACAAATTATTGGTATACACATAATACTAGAACAAGAGTATTTTGGGGGTTATTTCAGTTCTGTAATCAAATATCCTAATAAATTCGCCAACTTTCTTCTGACTTTGAAAAAGATTAATTGATCTAATGTTGTTATACCTCAAAACAAAATAAATTCACAGACAACTGTAGTTTCTTTTAAAAATAATAACCTTACAAAGTACCACTTGGTTCCTTCATCCGCGTTGCCTTATATAAAAAGTTTCAACTGTGTCCTGTTGTTTAGTTCAGTTAATTTTAGATCAAACCAGACACCCTTTTCTTCACATACAGACCATATGTCAAACATCTATAATCGCTAACTGGGTGTTTACCCCACCCAAATCATATGTAAACACATTTGTGTACGACAAAATTATAACATATTTGAAACCAAATGTGACAATATTCGGTTATAATCTAATAAATGAATTCACAACTGATCTTTTCAATCGTCATTACCGTCTGCACTTTTTGTGACGGGCACAAACTCTGTGGCAAACACATTTTGGCCTGGGACGAATGGTGCCGCATTGACGTTCAGGAATGACATAGGTTCAGCTAAATCTTTTCCTGGATCGTTTTCGTTTTGATTGTCTACTTCCTGATCCCAGGAGTCAGGAGCTCCGTTATCTCCGTTTTCTGTAGCCATTAGTATCCCTGTGTCGATATTTTCACAATAAACTGGGATGTCAAAAGGGATTGCAACACTTCCCACCGCGTGGAGATTCGATCTGACGTCACTTCTGCTTTTACATGCGCACTTCATTGAACAAAGTTGAAATGTTTTGTCTCGTCTTTAGACCAAACGGTTAAAAGAAAAAAAAAATAACGTGTATGAATATAACAAAATAAACTGGTCACGATTAAAGAAAGAAAACTGAAAAATAAGGAGTAAAATAAAAAGCTACGAAACCGTGGCTATGTTCTGTGTGTATTTAAACACTGTTCAAGGTGTTTGATTTGTGAAAAGGCGGGAAAATATGAAGATCCTTAACGGGCTAGCTGTATGTCGGACGGACAGGTACTCGTGTGATTATGTATGCTGTTATAAAAAAACAAGAGATCCCAGAGGGATCTTGGCGCCCACCTTTGTACCATCTTCATTAGTTCTTTGTTAGTTCGATCTTTTCTCTTCTTTCCTCTAATCTGTTTGATCGAGTCATGTTTGATGATGTTACCTTGAGGTAAATTTTGATCTAAACTTAATACTGATGTGTATGAAAGCCAACCTTCAAAGTGAGTTTGTCATTTCACATATTTACTAGTACAGTACTTAATGTGAAAGAAATAGAATCGAT